>NW_028258615.1:0-125687 GCF_982586985.1 Callionymus lyra
AGGTCTGTGGATCAGAATCTACTGATGGTTCCACGCACACGGCTCAGGACCAGAGGAGAGAAATCTTTTCAGGCTGTTGCTCCTAAGCTTTGGAACAATCTTCCTCTCTCTTTGCGCTTGATGGAGTCTACTGACTCCTTTAAGAAACATCTTAAGACGTTTCTATTTGTTCAGGCTTTTCCTTGAATTTCTCGAACTTGTTGTTCTCGGTGTTGTCTTGATCTTTGAAGTATGTACTGTTTTGAGTATTGTTTTTGATTGTTAAAGCGCTTTGTGACCCTGGTCTCGAAAAGCGCTATATAAATAAATATTACTTACTTACTTACTTACTTACACGTGTCTCAGTCTCTGAGCCGCTGAAGCATCTGAACACCACGCGTCTCATCCGTGGAACGCAGGTAAAAAACAATGGCCGTCTTAAAGCGACAGTGTCTTGATGCGATACATGCATTGAAAAGTAATAAAACATAAAACACGAAAATAACAACTGGGTTTAATTATATACTTCCAGTGAAAATAATTGAAACATAAAACGACAAATAAACGGCTGGGTTACATTACTAAAAACTAAAGCCTGACAGAGGGGGAGTGGCGCGGGAATGAACTACCGTACTTACTGGCGCGCGCATGTACAGACAGCATATACATCTGTTGTTTTGAGCGAGCACCATAAACCGAATATACACAATAATCCATAGTGGTATTGGTTACAAGTGTCTACACGTGGTGTTCACTGCGCAGGTTAACTGTACCGCATTACAAGTAATAGAATGTAACTTAATGTTGGTGAACCACATAGCAATTCATCTACATTAGAAGTCTAAAAAGCGAATGGTAGTACAGTCACGGTGAATACAATTGTATAAATCGTTTAATTCATTTAAATATAAGTCAGCAGATGGAGAGACTTACCACAGTCTTTACCAATGGAAACATGGCGGTGGTCCATGAGGTCCAATTACTCTAGAAACTTCTGGATCATTTGAAATGGGCGGAGCATATTAAGATATTAACACTGAATATTGTTAAATTGACCCTTGACAGTGTTCATTCACTTTTTACACTGAATAAATAACACCTGGGTTTTAACTCTGGATATTGACAACAGCACTGCAGGGGGAGGAGCCACGTTTTACACCTGTTGTTGTTGTGTTACATCTGGAAGAGTTAAACCAGTCTATGAAATAGTTAAAATACATTAACACTTCCTTTTTGACACTTGGAAATTTACTGTGCACGAACGCACACATTAAACAAATGCGCACACCCACATAAAACAAACGCGCACGCACACATAAAACACACGCATGCGTACACGGACATGCACTGACAAACGCACACACACACGGTGACATGCACACATAAAACACACGCACGCACGCACACATAAAACAAACGCGGACGCACACATCAAAGAAACGCGCACGCACACCTAAAACACACGCATGCACACACAGACATGCACTGACACACGCCCACACACACGGTGAAATGCACACATAAACACACGCACGCACGCACACATAAAACAAACGCGGACGCACACAAAACAAACGCGCACGCACACATTAAACACACGCATGCACACACAGACATGCATTGACACACGCACACACACACAGTGACATGCACACATAAAACACACACACGCACGCACACGCAGACACACACTGACACATGCGCACACACACCAGTGACATGCACACAAACGCATAACTACACATCACAAACAAACCTATATATATTTTTTTTAATCTGCGCTGTTGTGAAAGTGTGTTTCCCCTCTGGGGATGAATAAAGCTTTTCTATTCTATTCTATTCTAAAAAAAATCCGCGTTTGTTTTATGTGTTCGTGCGTGCGTGTGTTTTATGTTTGCATGTCACCGTGTGTGTGTGCGTTTGTCAGTGCATGTCTATGTATGCATGCGTGTGTTTTATGTGTGCGTGCGCGTTTGTTTTGTGTGCGTGTGCGTTTGTTTTATGTGTGCATGTCACCGTGTGTGTGTGCGTGTGTCAGTGCATGTCTGTGTGTGCATCCGTGTGTTTTGTGTGCGCGCGCGCGCATTTGTTTTATGTGTGCATGCGCGCATTTGTTTTATGTGTGCATGCGCGCATTTGTTTTATGTGTGCGTGCGCGCATTTGTTTCATGTGACATGCACACATAAAACACACGCACGCACGCACACATAAAACAAACGCGGACGCACACAAAACACACGCATGCACACACAGACATGCACTGACACACGCACACACACGGTGACATGCACACATAAAGCACACACACGCATGCACACACAGACATGCACTGACACACGCACACACACGGTGACATGCACACATAAAACACACACACGCACGCACACGCAGACACACACTGACACATGCGCACACACACCAATGACATGCACACAAACGCATAACTACAGATCACAAACAAACCTATAAAATCCGCGTTTGTTTTATGTGTGCGTGCGTGCGTGTGTTTTATGTTTGCATGTCACCGTGTGTGTGCGTTTGTCAGTGCATGTCTGTGTATGCATGCGTGTGTTTTATGTGTGCGTGCGCGTTTGTTTTATGTGGGTGTGCGCATTTGTTTAATGTGTGCGTGCGTGTGTTGTGTGCGTGTGCATTTGTTTTATCTGTGCGCGCGCATTTGTTTTGTGTGCTCTTGCGCATTTGTTTTGTGTGCGCGTGCGCATTTCTTTAATATGTGCGTGCGCGCATTTGTTTTATGTGTGCGTGCGCGCATTTGTTTTATGTGACGTGCGCGCATTTGTTTTATGTGTGCATGCGCGCATTTGCTTTATGTGTGCATGCGCGCATTTGTTTTATGTGTGCATGCGCGCATTTGTTTTATGTGTGCGTGCGCGCATTTGTTTCATGTGACATGCACACATAAAACACACGCACGCACGCACACATAAAACAAACGCGGACGCACACAAAACACACGCATGCACACACAGACATGCACTGACACACGCACACACACGGTGACATGCACACATAAAACACACACACGCACGCACACGCAGACACACACTGACACATGCGCACACACACCAATGACATGCACACAAACGCATAACTACAGATCACAAACAAACCTATAAAATCCGCGTTTGTTTTATGTGTGCGTGCGTGCGTGTGTTTTATGTTTGCATGTCACCGTGTGTGTGCGTTTGTCAGTGCATGTCTGTGTATGCATGCGTGTGTTTTATGTGTGCGTGCGCGTTTGTTTTATGTGGGTGTGCGCATTTGTTTAATGTGTGCGTGCGTGTGTTGTGTGCGTGTGCATTTGTTTTATCTGTGCGCGCGCATTTGTTTTGTGTGCTCTTGCGCATTTGTTTTGTGTGCGCGTGCGCATTTCTTTAATATGTGCGTGCGCGCATTTGTTTTATGTGTGCGTGCGCGCATTTGTTTTATGTGACGTGCGCGCATTTGTTTTATGTGTGCATGCGCGCATTTGCTTTATGTGTGCATGCGCGCATTTGTTTTATGTGTGCGTGCGCGCATTTGTTTCATGTGACATGCACACATAAAACACACGCACGCACGCACACATAAAACAAACGCGGACGCACACAAAACACACGCATGCACACACAGACATGCACTGACACACGCACACACACGGTGACATGCACACATAAAACACACACACGCACGCACACGCAGACACACACTGACACATGCGCACACACACCAATGACATGCACACAAACGCATAACTACACATCACAAACAAACCTATAAAACCCGCGTTTGTTTTATGTGTGCGTGCGTGCGTGTGTTTTATGTTTGCATGTCACCGTGTGTGTGTGCGTTTGTCAGTGCATGTCTGTGTATGCATGCGTGTGTTTTATGTGTGCGTGCGCGTTTGTTTAATGTGGGTGTGCGCATTTGTTTAATGTGTGCGTGCGTGTGTTGTGTGCGTGTGCATTTGTTTTATCTGTGCGCGCGCATTTGTTTTGTGTGCTCTTGCGCATTTGTTTTGTGTGCGCGTGCGCATTTCTTTAATATGTGCGTGCGCGCATTTGTTTTATGTGTGCGTGCGCGCATTTGTTTTATGTGACGTGCGCGCATTTGTTTTATGTGTGCATGCGCGCATTTGCTTTATGTGTGCATGCGCGCATTTGTTTTATGTGTGCATGCGCGCATTTGTTTTATGTGTGCGTGCGCGCATTTGTTTCATGTGACATGCACACATAAAACACACGCACACACGCACACATAAAACAAACGCGGACGCACACAAAACACACGCATTATGTGTGCGTGCGTGCGTGTGTTTTATGTTTGCATGTCACCGTGTGTGTGTGCGTTTGTCAGTGCATGTCTGTGTATGCATGCGTGTGTTTTATGTGTGCGTGCGCGTTTGTTTAATGTGGGTGTGCGCATTTGTTTAATGTGTGCGTGCGTGTGTTGTGTGTTGACACGCGCAAGCATTGACGCACATTGTTTTGTGTGCGTCCGCGTTTGTTTTATGTGTGCATGTCACCGTGTGTGTGTGCGTGTGTCAGTGCATGTCTGTGTGTGCATCCGTGTGTTTTGTGTGCGCTCGCGCGCATTTGTTTTATGTGTGCATGCGCGCATTTGTTTTATGTGTGCATGCGCGCATTTGTTTTATGTGTGCGTGCGCGCATTTGTTTCATGTGACATGCACACATAAAACACACGCACGCACGCACACATAAAACAAACGCGGACGCACACAAAACACACGCATGCACACACAGACATGCACTGACACACGCACACACACGGTGACATGCACACATAAAACACACACACGCATGCACACACAGACATGCACTGACACACGCACACACACGGTGACATGCACACATAAAACACACACACGCACGCACACGCAGACACACACTGACACATGCGCACACACACCAATGACATGCACACAAACGCATAACTACAGATCACAAACAAACCTATAAAATCCGCGTTTGTTTTATGTGTGCGTGCGTGCGTGTGTTTTATGTTTGCATGTCACCGTGTGTGTGTGCGTTTGTCAGTGCATGTCTGTGTATGCATGCGTGTGTTTTATGTGTGCGTGCGCGTTTGTTTTATGTGGGTGTGCGCATTTGTTTAATGTGTGCGTGCGTGTGTTGTGTGCGTGTGCATTTGTTTTATCTGTGCGCGCGCATTTGTTTTGTGTGCTCTTGCGCATTTGTTTTGTGTGCGCGTGCGCATTTCTTTAATATGTGCGTGCGCGCATTTGTTTTATGTGTGCGTGCGCGCATTTGTTTTATGTGACGTGCGCGCATTTGTTTTATGTGACGTGCGCGCATTTGTTTTATGTGTGCATGCGCGCATTTGCTTTATGTGTGCATGCGCGCATTTGTTTTATGTGTGCATGCGCGCATTTGTTTTATGTGTGCATGCGCGCATTTGTTTTATGTGTGCATGCGCGCATTTGTTTTATGTGTGCGTGCGCGCATTTGTTTCATGTGACATGCACACATAAAACACACGCACGCACGCACACATAAAACAAACGCGGACGCACACAAAACACACGCATGCACACACAGACATGCACTGACACACGCACACACACGGTGACATGCACACATAAAACACACACACGCACGCACACGCAGACACACACTGACACATGCGCACACACACCAATGACATGCACACAAACGCATAACTACAGATCACAAACAAACCTATAAAACCCGCGTTTGTTTTATGTGTGCGTGCGTGCGTGTGTTTTATGTTTGCATGTCACCGTGTGTGTGTGCGTTTGTCAGTGCATGTCTGTGTATGCATGCGTGTGTTTTATGTGTGCGTGCGCGTTTGTTTTATGTGGGTGTGCGCATTTGTTTAATGTGTGCGTGCGTGTGTTGTGTGCGTGTGCATTTGTTTTATCTGTGCGCGCGCATTTGTTTTGTGTGCTCTTGCGCATTTGTTTTGTGTGCGCGTGCGCATTTCTTTAATATGTGCGTGCGCGCATTTGTTTTATGTGTGCGTGCGCGCATTTGTTTTATGTGACGTGCGCGCATTTGTTTTATGTGTACATGCGCGCATTTGCTTTATGTGTGCATGCGCGCATTTGTTTTATGTGTGCATGCGCGCATTTGTTTTATGTGTGCGTGCGCGCATTTGTTTCATGTGACATGCACACATAAAACACACGCACGCACGCACACATAAAACAAACGCGGACGCACACAAAACACACGCATGCACACACAGACATGCACTGACACACGCACACACACGGTGACATGCACACATAAAACACACACACGCATGCACACACAGACATGCACTGACACACGCACACACACGGTGACATGCACACATAAAACACACACACGCACGCACACGCAGACACACACTGACACATGCGCACACACACCAATGACATGCACACAAACGCATAACTACACATCACAAACAAACCTATAAAATCCGCGTTTGTTTTATGTGTGCGTGCGTGCGTGTGTTTTATGTTTGCATGTCACCGTGTGTGTGTGCGTTTGTCAGTGCATGTCTGTGTATGCATGCGTGTGTTTTATGTGTGCGTGCGCGTTTGTTTAATGTGGGTGTGCGCATTTGTTTAATGTGTGCGTGCGTGTGTTGTGTGTTGACACGCGCAAGCATTGACGCACATTGACACACGCGCAAGCATTGACGCACATTGACACGCGCGCAAGCATTGACGCACATTGACACTCGCGCGCATATTGACGCACGCACACGCATTGACACGCACGGGCGCATTGACGCACATTGACACGCGCGCAAGCATTGACGCACATTGACACGCGCGCAAGCATATTGACACACGCACACGCATTGACACGCACGCAAGCATTGACGCACATTGACACGCGCGCAAGCATTGACGCACATTGACACACGCGCGCATTGACACACATTGACACGCACATGACAATGGACGTGAGGTTCTGGTCTGCAGCCCACATCTGTGTATCGGATAGTCTGTCAAACATAAAAATGTAAACGGTTAGACTTTTATGATGCAATATACGAGGAACTAACTAAACATATACTGTACACACCTCCATGATGATTGCCTTTCTCAAGTGGCTTTGTATGTGCTGTTGGGTTTTGTCCATCTGTGCTGGTCTGAATTTGGTGACCTCACAAAAAGGGCAGTGAAAGAACAAGCAACACTGACGGCTGTGGAGTGAAGTACATCCTCAAACCTGGCTGATGTTTAACTGATCAGCCATTTATGAGATTAATGAAAGCTTTGACAGAAACTGTTTTCTATATCACAGACTAAGCTACACACACAGGCAAATGAAAACAGCCAGAAATATGTTATGTTCACTGAACACATCATTTATGAACACATTTTTCATGTTGTATAAAACTCAAACATTCTATTGAATGACTGAACAATCTACTTTAATATCCTCGTGTCCAATTAGTTCATATTCAACGTCTGCTATCTCTGGTCTGTTTATCTGGATTCTTGTCACGGGGGCAGCAGCTTCAGCAGAGAGGTCCATACTTTCTTCTCCCCAGTTACATCGTCCAGCTCTTTCTGGAGGACCCCCCTGTGTTTCCAGCCCAGTGGAGGAACATGCTTCTTCAGTGTGTTCTGGGTCTTCCCCGGGTTCTACCATCAGTGGAACATGTTCCACTTCATCGGACTTATTCTCAGATGAATAAATTGATCTAAGACAAGAAAAAAATAAGTCAGTTTAGATTAAAAAAAAAGCTCAAACTAATTGAAATTCTCACGGATGCTCCGTTGAATCCATACATTCATTCATTCCCACTGCCACCTCCTAATAAGAAATAATGATCGTTTCTCTGATGCACAAATACTGCAGTGCTGAAGATATTAAACCAAAATTGACATTCATTTTAATTGTACAAGTGATGACATTTGCAAAATTAATCAACATTACATTTAAACATTAAATCACTTTGATAAATGACTAAAAAACATTCTTACATACCTTCCTTCTTCTCTTGAACTCTTTTCCATCTGGTTAAGGAGAAAAATAATTCAAGGAAATGACTCCAGATAAACACAAATCAATATAATAATGTGATTTTTATGAATGCATTTGTTTTTTACCTCTTTTTCTTTTTTTATACCAATAAACTACAGAACATGTGATCAGTAGAACGATCACAGCAACAATAATTCCAGCCACTTCTCCTGGTGTCAAACCTTCTCGACATACAGAGTCAGAAGAAATACTTCCTTCTCGTAGATATGTTGAACATCTACAAAGACAAGTGGAGACAGTTTAGAAGAAAACATCTGGAGCAAACATTTGTGAAGCTTCACTCACTGTTTGTGATCCTGACATGACGTGAACGTTCCATTTGAAAATGTTCCTTCACTGCAGGTTCCACACTCAGTGTCTGTGGAGGACGTTCCTGTGAAGAACATTGTGTGTGTCTTATAGTTTCTGCACTCTTGCATTTCACATGTTGGATGTGAAACTCGCCTGCTCTGATGATGAACTGTCCTGGTTCACATGTGGAGTGTTGCTGTGCTGCCACACATGTGTCCACTGAGCCGTCCACACAGAAAAAACCCTCCAGAGGTTCACACTTGGTGTTTGCTGTGAAGGTACAGGATCTGATCTCTCTCAGTCCTGTTAGTCAATAACAAATTCTACATCACATCTACATACTGACCAACTCATCATTCTAGTGAAGAACAAACTTTACCTTCAGTACAGACGAGACACTTGAAACCATGTTTCTCTCGGTTCAATTTGTCCATGTAAGTTCCATCATCACAGACAGTGCAGGACGGAGATGGAAATTCTGTGCAATGAACATTGACTCTGAATCCTGTGAGAGAAATAAATAAATGACACATTTGAGTGACGTTTTACATCAAGACTCCTGACAGTTACTCTTATAAGAAAAAAGGTCAACATTTAAAATAGGCAGAATACATTTGATAGAATCAACATACAAGTGTCATGCTTATGTTCTTTTGTTTTATTTTGAAGGTGGTTTTCCGTTTTCATGTGTCCTGTGTTTTGAGTGACAGACGCTGGCAGGTGCGCGGCTGGGGATGATGGAGTGGCGGGTTCTTCCCATTGATAAGGAGCGTCTCTACCCGGAAGAACTCGCCAGAGTATTGCGTTTCCAGACCAGGTTGGCTGTCCTTTCGATCTCGCTCCTCGCCTTTGAATCACAACTGGATAATCCTTTGGATACTCCTGACGTTGTCAGCACTTTTATTTACTCAAGTGAGTCCTTTTGTCTTTTTGTTTTAGTTGCTGTTGGGACCCCGATCTCCAGAAGTGCCCTGCCTTCGCCCCGAGTGCCTGTTTTGTTTTTTTGTTCCTATTACGGACCGCTCTGGATCTATATAAGACTTTTTTTTCTGAATTTTTCCTCCGTGGATTATTTAGAAGATAGCTGGGAAGGGCGACAGGTCTTGATACCTTCACTTAAACTTAGCGTTACATTTACCGATGTCAATAAAATGAAAAGAGACTTTAATAAACCACAACATGTACCTGTGCTCCTTCCAGCTGGACACTCAACATCCTTATCCTTCAACAGTGGACACTGTGACGTCACTCCTTCAACATCCTTATCCTTGAGAGAAAAGATCATTTAATATCAGATGATTTTTGAGAATCTATCAGTGATAGTTTCGTAGATTCTTCCGCGTCTGACCGTTATAAACCTCCTTGTAGGTGGACAACGCATGCGCAAATGCGTGGTTGATTTCCAACCTCCTGTACTGTACTGACACTAATAGAATGTTTTTCCATCATATTTGTCCATCATGATGAGTGCCATGGATCATACATGAACACACATGTTTAATGATAAATATTTGTTACCAGAGAACAATTGTTTCAACTGTAATGAAGCATACATGTTTGATATTTACCAATTAGTGTTAAATATTAGCTATATTGATGTTTGAGATAAAATGGGGACCCTTGAAATAAAAAGAAAGACCCACACTGTTAAGTCTTTCTGTAGGTTTGTTTATTGGACATAATAAATCGTTTTAGCAACACTAGAGGGCAGCAGAGAGTACAAGTTGCTTTGCGTGCAGGTGGAGAGACAGGACGAGCTAATGAGATCACCTGTGCAGGTGAAGCTTCTGTCTACAGAGCATGACTACAGCCAAGGTAATGTTAAACTCTTCTGTTAAATTGTTCTCATTTGGAGAGAATATCTAAGGATTATGGACATAAACTTGCAGTGTGACTGCAGTTCACACTTTTAATGATGTCGTCGTTGTAAATCTAAAACGTCCCGAGAAAGTAGAATTCTAGTGTTTCTGATCCCATCATGCAGGGAATAGCAGGTTTGATATAAATGTACATGAATTGATTCATTAAAGATATTATTACATTTGTCTCTTTTAACATTAAGACTTCATCACAAAGTATCATTTCTGGAGATGATTTGACTTCAATGTTGACAACAGTTTATACTGAGTGGATCTAGTATAACACTGACAGACCCGGCTGCAGAAAAACATTTAAGGGGGGGCATTACATTTTTTCAGGGGGGCAAACTTTTCAACCTAAAAACGTATTGGCTTCAGGCTGAACAATGGCTCTGGGACGACTCGCACAGTGCAGAGAAATAATTCTCCCATTACTAAAAAGTGACGGTTGATCCCAAAATCTAAAAAAACAACTAACAACCAACAACAAAGTTTAGTGCTGTGTCCATGTATTAAACTAAAGCACCACAGCTTCACTTCTACTAAAACATAAGCACTGAAGTCAACCTGAACACTGGATTGAACATCAAATAAGTTTTCATCTCATTGAACAAAATCATGGTAGGTGTGATGTGTGATCTGTTTGATACTTGATGAAGCCCAGTTGCTGCACATTGGCGCACGCATTGACGCACATTCTTCTTCTGAGAGTTGTAACACAGCGTCTCTTAACTGTTGAGCATGGTCCCGTCGTCTCGCACCAACGTCCATCTCCTCACTTTCGCTCTTCACTTTCCCGTACATACCGGGGACGTTCGTTAGCAAAGTTCGTTGCTAATAACCGTTAGCTTCGCCTCAGGAGCAGGTCCGAAAAAGTCGCTTCTGACACCAATGTAACGTTTGGTCCTCCACACATGACCAGACGGTTGTCTTGCACAGATATTGTTTCTTTGTTCGCTGTACTCACAGAGAGGTTATTGTTTCGGCCACAACCAACGCCGCTCGTTCTTCACACCACTAGTTGAACGCGAAATCTCTCTAACAACAACTGCGCATGCGCACAGACTCACCTTCTTAAAGTGCCCGCAACATTAATGAACAGAACAAACAGGATCGTTACAATATATATACAGTATATACACACACACACACACACACGTCTATACACATACACACATATACATATACACACACACGTCTATACACATACACACGTATATATACACACACGTCTATACACATACACACATATACACACATATATATACACACACGTCTATACACATACACACATATACACACACACACGTCTATACACATACACACATATACACACATATATATACACACACACGTCTATACACATACACACATATATAAACACACACACGTATATATATATACACACACACACACACACACACGTCTATACACATACACACATATACACACACGTCTATACACATACACACATATATATACACACACGTCTATACACACACATATATACACACACACGTCTATACACATACACACATATATATACACACACACGTCTATACACATACACACACATATATACACACACACGTCTATACACATACACACATATATGTACACACATATAAACACACGTCTATACGCATTGACACACCCGCACGCATTGACGCACATTGACACACACACACGTATTGACGCACATTGACGCACATTGACACACACGTATTGACGCACATTGACACGCGCGCACGCATTGACACGCACGGGTCACCCAGTATTATACAGAGCACCCCCCGACGTCGGATTCAAACGACCCGGGTTACATTTGACGCGTCGCCCATCTCTTCGTTGCCTTGGTAACGTGACGTGTCGCTGTTTCATTTGGCTACCGTAATTCTACAACTATGAAGCTCATTTGAAATGTTTAATGTCAACAGTGTGATTCTAATCCTGATTGTGCTTAACGACCTCAAACCACTTTAAGGAGGTACAGAGTGAATAGAAATCGGTAAAAATGCTTAATTTTAATTTTTTGGAGCTTGGATTGTTTACGCATCGCGGAAGTCAAGAAGCTCTCGCGGATTAAAACATGCTTAAAAGGTCCTGTAAAAGTGACTATATTGTATATTTTTAGGTGTTTCAACTCCATAATGTTGACATTGTTTTATGAATGAGTAAAATAAAGTCTGTGCTATTGTGCTATTGTGCCCTTGGACAAATGAAGATCTCCTGAGTCTGAGGAGACTTTGTCGAAAGACTGAGCGTCTCTGGAAGTCTACTAAACTTGAGGTGCACAGACTTCACCTCAGGGATCTGTTGACTTCTTACAATGAGATGGTAGAAACTGCTAGATCTGATTACATCAGAAAACTGGTAGCAGCAAATAGGAAAAACCCCAAAGTTTTGTTTGACACGATTAATTCTCTCGTGTCTCCTGCTCCTCAAATCACGCCGGTCTTCTGTGAAGCTGACAGCAATGCATTGTTGAGATTTTTCATTGACAAAATTAAATTGATCAAAGAGAAAATCTCTCCCCCTTTGTTGGGAACCCCTACTGTCTCTGAGCCCATCTCCTCCTCTTGGTCATCCTTCTCTGCTGTATCTTTGGGTGATATTTCAGCACTAGTGAACAAGATGAAACCCTCCTCTTGCTCAGATGACGTCCTTCCTTGTAGGCTTTTTATCAAAGTATTTGATGTAATTGGCCCCTGGGTTACCAATATGGTGAACCTCTCCCTTTCCACAGGGGTTTTTCCCAATGCATTTAAACATGCCATTGTGGAGCCTCTGCTCAAAAAACCAGGCTTAGACCCAACTGACCTCAGTAATTTCAGGCCTATTTCTAAGCTCCCTTTCTTGTCCAAGATCTTGGAGAAGGTTGTGTCCGAGCAGCTGTCTTTGTTCTTGGATCAGAGCGACATCCATGAGAAGTTTCAGTCTGGCTTCCGTAAACATCACTCTACGGAGACAGCTTTACTGAAAGTGTCCAGTGACATCATGATGTCGGCTGACTCTGGTAAATTCACTGTTCTGGTTCTCTTGGATCTGTCGTCAGCCTTTGACACAGTTGATCACCAGATCCTGCTGAGAAGACTAAGGGATGAAGTGGGACTGTCTGGGTCTGTGTTAGAATGGTTCTCATCTTACCTTTCTGGGCGCAGTTTTAGTGTATCTGCCAATCAAATGAGGTCTGAATCGGCAGATCTGTTGTGTGGAGTCCCTCAAGGTTCTGTTCTGGGTCCTTTATTGTTTTTGCTGTACTTGATTCCCCTTGGTAAAATCATTCAGAGATTTCCAGATGTTTCTTATCACATTTTTGCTGATGACATCCAGCTCTACTGCTCTTTTGACCCAACTGAGCCCCAAAGGCTGAACAGCTTAGTCAATTGTTTGCTAGAAATCAAACAATGGCTGAGTGAAAACACTTTACAGCTTAATGTGGACAAAACTGAAACTCTGGTGATTGCTCCTGATGATACGATTCCAGGGTTGAGTCAGTACTTGGGTGACTTAGGTCAGTCTGTCAAACTGAGCCTGAGAAACCTGGGTGTTGTATTTGATAAAGACATGTCTCTTGTTCAACACTGTAGAAAACTGACCAGAAACTGTTTCCTTCAACTGAGAAAAATCTCTAAACTTAGGAAAATGCTGTCACAACATGATCTGGAGCTTGTAATCCATGCGTTTGTTTCTTCTCGTCTGGACTATTGTAACAGTTTGTTTTCATGTCTTAACAAGAAGGAGCTGTCTCGTCTGCAGTTGATTCAGAACTCTGCAGCGAGAATTCTGACCCGCTCTAGTAGAAGAACTCACATTTCTCCGGTCCTTAAAACTCTTCACTGGCTTCCAGTTTCTTTCAGGATCAACTTTAAAATTCTGGTTCTTACTTTCAGAGCTATTCATGGTCAGGCTCCTCCTTACATCACTGATCTGATCCAGCCTTACACCCCAGCTCGGGCTCTGAGGTCTGTGGATCAGAATCTACTTATGGTTCCACGCACACGGCTCAGGACCAGAGGAGAGAAATCTTTTCAGGCTGTTGCTCCTAAGCTTTGGAACAATCTTCCTCTCTCTTTGCGCTTGATGGAGTCTACTGACTCCTTTAAGAAACATCTTAAGACGTTTCTATTTGTTCAGGCTTTTCCTTGAATTTCTCGAACTCCTGTGTTGTTCTCGGTGTTGTCTTGATCTTTGAAGTATGTACTGTTTTGAGTATTGTTTTGATTGTTAAAGCGCTTTGTGACCCTGGTCTCGAAAAGCGCTATATTAATATATATTACTTACTTACTTACTTACTATTTCGCTTGATCCTCTTTATAATCCGGTGCGCTTTTCTATGAAAATAGAAGCTTTCATTGAGATTGCGTTTATGGACATATGTTTTCTTTTTATTTAGCTGCGATTATGAGCGTCTACGTGACGTTTGTCAACATTAATCGCGAGTCTGCAGGGGTGACGTCACACATGCTAATCAACTGATCCTGCAGCGGTGACGTCACACCACAGGAATACAATGAGATATTGTGCTTGTTTGTTTAAAAGCGCCATGAATACAATAGTAGATGCGTGCTTGTATAAAGACCGAGTTAAGTTTAGTTTAAATTTAGCGTCAGCTAAAAAGTTTTCAAATTGCCGCATACGCAACTTCCGGATGATGACGTCACACTTGTTGACAAAGATCGATCGCATTTTATCCTCACGTTTGTGCATAACTTGACGGAATCAGGTGCGCGTCACTCGTCTATTGAGGTAAGATATCATTATTGCTTTAAGACTCAGAAATAATGTTTCATTGCGTGTAATGTAACTTTCTGTGGTGCGTTAACACGAGAGCTAGTTCGCTAAAACTTAGCTTTTTTAATTATAATGTAACTCACACACGTATTTTGTTTGTTATTTTGAAGGACGAAAATATATTTATATTCCAATAAAAAGTTTGCTATATTGGTGGGTCATGGTAGGCGATTTATTTTATTAATATTCAAGATTCTTAGCTACGGCACCTTCAACACATTCAACGCTTGTTAACCATACAACAGCACGAACGTTTAATCGGCGTGTTAAATAACAGATGCGGTGAACTCTGAGCCGCTGAAGCATCTGAACACCACGCGATAACAAAATATAAAGTGCAACTTACTTTCAAAACAAAGTGAAACAGTACAATATAAAATACTATCGAAAATATACACTTGAATAAAGTTATAAAACAATGCTTCAAGTTTCACACAAAAACTTAAATAGCTGCTTCGACACAACATTCATTTACACACAGCAATATAAACAATAATATAAACGTATTGTTTAGGCTCACCTAGGAGTGATAAGCGAGTGTATTCAGTAAAATTGCAGGAGTGTTGGCACACTTTACAGCTTAATGTGGACAAAACTGAAACTCTGGTGATTGCTCCTGATGATAAGATTCCATGGTTGAGTCAGTACTTGGGTGACTTAGGTCAGTCTGTCAAACTGAGCCTGAGAAACCTGGGTGTTGTATTTGATAAAGACATGTCTCTTGTTCAACACTGCAGAAAACTGACCAGAAACTGTTTCCTTCAACTGAGAAAAATCTCTAAACTTAGGAAAATGTTGTCACAACATGATCTGGAGCTTGTAATCCATGCGTTTGTTTCTTCTCGTCTGGACTATTGTAACGGTTTGTTTTCATGTCTTAACAAGAAGGAGCTGTCTCGTCTGCAGTTGATTCAGAACTCTGCAGCGAGAATTCTGACCCGCTCAAGTAGGAGAACTCACATTTCTCCGATCCTTAAAACTCTTCACTGGCTTCCAGTTTCTTTCAGGATCAACTTTAAAATTCTGGTTCTTACTTTCAGAGCTATTCATGGTCAGGCTCCTCCTTACATCACTGATCTGATCCAGCCTTACACCCCAGCTCGGTCTCTGAGGTCTGTGGATCAGAATCTACTGATGGTTCCACGCACACGGCTCAGGACCAGAGGAGAGAAATCTTTTCAGGCTGTTGCTCCTAAGCTTTGGAACAATCTTCCTCTCTCTTTGCGCTTGATGGAGTCTACTGACTCCTTTAAGAAACATCTTAAGACGTTTCTATTTGTTCAGGCTTTTCCTTGAATTTCTCGAACTTGTTGTTCTCGGTGTTGTCTTGATCTTTGAAGTATGTACTGTTTTGAGTATTGTTTTTGATTGTTAAAGCGCTTTGTGACCCTGGTCTCGAAAAGCGCTATATAAATAAATATTACTTACTTACTTACTTACTTACACGTGTCTCAGTCTCTGAGCCGCTGAAGCATCTGAACACCACGCGTCTCATCCGTGGAACGCAGGTAAAAAACAATGGCCGTCTTAAAGCGACAGTGTCTTGATGCGATACATGCATTGAAAAGTAATAAAACATAAAACACGAAAATAACAACTGGGTTTAATTATATACTTCCAGTGAAAATAATTGAAACATAAAACGACAAATAAACGGCTGGGTTACATTACTAAAAACTAAAGCCTGACAGAGGGGGAGTGGCGCGGGAATGAACTACCGTACTTACTGGCGCGCGCATGTACAGACAGCATATACATCTGTTGTTTTGAGCGAGCACCATAAACCGAATATACACAATAATCCATAGTGGTATTGGTTACAAGTGTCTACACGTGGTGTTCACTGCGCAGGTTAACTGTACCGCATTACAAGTAATAGAATGTAACTTAATGTTGGTGAACCACATAGCAATTCATCTACATTAGAAGTCTAAAAAGCGAATGGTAGTACAGTCACGGTGAATACAATTGTATAAATCGTTTAATTCATTTAAATATAAGTCAGCAGATGGAGAGACTTACCACAGTCTTTACCAATGGAAACATGGCGGTGGTCCATGAGGTCCAATTACTCTAGAAACTTCTGGATCATTTGAAATGGGCGGAGCATATTAAGATATTAACACTGAATATTGTTAAATTGACCCTTGACAGTGTTCATTCACTTTTTACACTGAATAAATAACACCTGGGTTTTAACTCTGGATATTGACAACAGCACTGCAGGGGGAGGAGCCACGTTTTACACCTGTTGTTGTTGTGTTACATCTGGAAGAGTTAAACCAGTCTATGAAATAGTTAAAATACATTAACACTTCCTTTTTGACACTTGGAAATTTACTGTGCACGAACGCACACATTAAACAAATGCGCACACCCACATAAAACAAACGCGCACGCACACATAAAACACACGCATGCACACACAGACATGCACTGACACACGCCCACACACACGGTGACATGCACACATAAACACACGCACGCACGCACACATAAAACAAACGCGGACGCACACAAAACAAACGCGCACGCACACATTAAACACACGCATGCACACACAGACATGCACTGACACACGCACACACACACGGTGACATGCAAACATAAAACACACACACGCACGCACACGCAGACACACACTGACACATGCGCACACACACCAGTGACATGCACACAAACGCATAACTACACATCACAAACAAACCTATATATATTTTTTTTAATCTGCGCTGTTGTGAAAGTGTGTTTCCCCTCTGGGGATGAATAAAGCTTTTCTATTCTATTCTATTCTAAAAAAAATCCGCGTTTGTTTTATGTGTTCGTGCGTGCGTGTGTTTTATGTTTGCATGTCACCGTGTGTGTGTGCGTTTGTCAGTGCATGTCTATGTATGCATGCGTGTGTTTTATGTGTGCGTGCGCGTTTGTTTTGTGTGCGTCCGCGTTTGTTTTATGTGTGCATGTCACCGTGTGTGTGTGCGTGTGTCAGTGCATGTCTGTGTGTGCATCCGTGTGTTTTGTGTGCGCGCGCGCGCATTTGTTTTATGTGTGCATGCGCGCATTTGTTTTATGTGTGCATGCGCGCATTTGTTTTATGTGTGCGTGCGCGCATTTGTTTCATGTGACATGCACACATAAAACACACGCACGCACGCACACATAAAACAAACGCGGACGCACACAAAACACACGCATGCACACACAGACATGCACTGACACACGCACACACACGGTGACATGCACACATAAAACACACACACGCATGCACACACAGACATGCACTGACACACGCACACACACGGTGACATGCACACATAAAACACACACACGCACGCACACGCAGACACACACTGACACATGCGCACACACACCAATGACATGCACACAAACGCATAACTACAGATCACAAACAAACCTATAAAATCCGCGTTTGTTTTATGTGTGCGTGCGTGCGTGTGTTTTATGTTTGCATGTCACCGTGTGTGTGTGCGTTTGTCAGTGCATGTCTGTGTATGCATGCGTGTGTTTTATGTGTGCGTGCGCGTTTGTTTTATGTGGGTGTGCGCATTTGTTTAATGTGTGCGTGCGTGTGTTGTGTGCGTGTGCATTTGTTTTATCTGTGCGCGCGCATTTGTTTTGTGTGCTCTTGCGCATTTGTTTTGTGTGCGCGTGCGCATTTCTTTAATATGTGCGTGCGCGCATTTGTTTTATGTGTGCGTGCGCGCATTTGTTTTAAGTGACGGGCGCGCATTTGTTTTATGTGTGCATGCGCGCATTTGCTTTATGTGTGCATGCGCGCATTTGTTTTATGTGTGCATGCGCGCATTTGTTTTATGTGTGCATGCGCGCATTTGTTTTATGTGTGCGTGCGCGCATTTGTTTCATGTGACATGCACACATAAAACACACGCACGCACGCACACATAAAACAAACGCGGACGCACACAAAACACACGAATGCACACACAGACATGCACTGACACACGCACACACACGGTGACATGCACACATAAAACACACACACACACGCACGCACACGCAGACACACACTGACACATGCGCACACACACCAATGACATGCACACAAACGCATAACTACACATCACAAACAAACCTATAAAACCCGCGTTTGTTTTATGTGTGCGTGCGTGCGTGTGTTTTATGTTTGCATGTCACCGTGTGTGTGTGCGTTTGTCAGTGCATGTCTGTGTATGCATGCGTGTGTTTTATGTGTGCGTGCGCGTTTGTTTTATGTGGGTGTGCGCATTTGTTTAATGTGTGCGTGCGTGTGTTGTGTGCGTGTGCATTTGTTTTATCTGTGCGCGCGCATTTGTTTTGTGTGCTCTTGCGCATTTGTTTTGTGTGCGCGTGCGCATTTCTTTAATATGTGCGTGCGCGCATTTGTTTTATGTGTGCGTGCGCGCATTTGTTTTATGTGACGTGCGCGCATTTGTTTTATGTGTGCATGCGCGCATTTGCTTTATGTGTGCATGCGCGCATTTGTTTTATGTGTGCATGCGCGCATTTGTTTTATGTGTGCGTGCGCGCATTTGTTTCATGTGACATGCACACATAAAACACACGCACGCACGCACACATAAAACAAACGCGGACGCACACAAAACACACGCATTATGTGTGCGTGCGTGCGTGTGTTTTATGTTTGCATGTCACCGTGTGTGTGTGCGTTTGTCAGTGCATGTCTGTGTATGCATGCGTGTGTTTTATGTGTGCGTGCGCGTTTGTTTAATGTGGGTGTGCGCATTTGTTTAATGTGTGCGTGCGTGTGTTGTGTGTTGACACGCGCAAGCATTGACGCACATTGTTTTGTGTGCGTCCGCGTTTGTTTTATGTGTGCATGTCACCGTGTGTGTGTGCGTGTGTCAGTGCATGTCTGTGTGTGCATCCGTGTGTTTTGTGTGCGCGCGCGCGCATTTGTTTTATGTGTGCATGCGCGCATTTGTTTTATGTGTGCATGCGCGCATTTGTTTTATGTGTGCGTGCGCGCATTTGTTTCATGTGACATGCACACATAAAACACACGCACGCACGCACGCACGCACACATAAAACAAACGCGGACGCACACAAAACACACGCATGCACACACAGACATGCACTGACACACGCACACACACGGTGACATGCACACATAAAACACACACACGCATGCACACACAGACATGCACTGACACACGCACACACACGGTGACATGCACACATAAAACACACACACGCACGCACACGCAGACACACACTGACACATGCGCACACACACCAATGACATGCACACAAACGCATAACTACACATCACAAACAAACCTATAAAATCCGCGTTTGTTTTATGTGTGCGTGCGTGCGTGTGTTTTATGTTTGCATGTCACCGTGTGTGTGTGCGTTTGTCAGTGCATGTCTGTGTATGCATGCGTGTGTTTTATGTGTGCGTGCGCGTTTGTTTTATGTGGGTGTGCGCATTTGTTTAATGTGTGCGTGCGTGTGTTGTGTGCGTGTGCATTTGTTTTATCTGTGCGCGCGCATTTGTTTTGTGTGCTCTTGCGCATTTGTTTTGTGTGCGCGTGCGCATTTCTTTAATATGTGCGTGCGCGCATTTGTTTTATGTGTGCGTGCGCGCATTTGTTTTATGTGACGTGCGCGCATTTGTTTTATGTGTGCATGCGCGCATTTGCTTTATGTGTGCATGCGCGCATTTGTTTTATGTGTGCATGCGCGCATTTGTTTTATGTGTGCATGCGCGCATTTGGTTTATATGTGCGTGCGCGCATTTGTTTCATGTGACATGCACACATAAAACACACGCACGCACACATAAAACAAACGCGGACGCACACAAAACACACGCATGCACACACAGACATGCACTGACACACGCACACACACGGTGACATGCACACATAAAACACACACACGCACGCACACGCAGACACACACTGACACATGCGCACACACACCAATGACATGCACACAAACGCATAACTACACATCACAAACAAACCTATAAAACCCGCGTTTGTTTTATGTGTGCGTGCGTGCGTGTGTTTTATGTTTGCATGTCACCGTGTGTGTGTGCGTTTGTCAGTGCATGTCTGTGTATGCATGCGTGTGTTTTATTTGTGCGTGCGCGTTTGTTTTATGTGGGTGTGCGCATTTGTTTAATGTGTGCGTGCGTGTGTTGTGTGCGTGTGCATTTGTTTTATCTGTGCGCGCGCATTTGTTTTGTGTGCTCTTGCGCATTTGTTTTGTGTGCGCGTGCGCATTTCTTTAATATGTGCGTGCGCGCATTTGTTTTATGTGTGCGTGCGCGCATTTGTTTTATGTGACGTGCGCGCATTTGTTTTATGTGTGCATGCGCGCATTTGCTTTATGTGTGCATGCGCGCATTTGCTTTATGTGTGCATGCGCGCATTTGTTATGTGTGCATGCGCGCATTTGTTTTATGTGTGCGTGCGCGCATTTGTTTCATGTGACATGCACACATAAAACACACGCACGCACGCACACATAAAACAAACGCGGACGCACACAAAACACACGCATGCACACACAGACATGCACTGACACACGCACACACACGGTGACATGCACACATAAAACACACACACGCACGCACACGCAGACACACACTGACACATGCGCACACACACCAATGACATGCACACAAACGCATAACTACACATCACAAACAAACCTATAAAATCCGCGTTTGTTTTATGTGTGCGTGCGTGCGTGTGTTTTATGTTTGCATGTCACCGTGTGTGTGCGTTTGTCAGTGCATGTCTGTGTATGCATGCGTGTGTTTTATGTGTGCGTGCGCGTTTGTTTAATGTGGGTGTGCGCATTTGTTTAATGTGTGCGTGCGTGTGTTGTGTGTTGACACGCGCAAGCATTGACGCACATTGACACACGCGCAAGCATTGACGCACATTGACACGCGCGCAAGCATTGACGCACATTGACACTCGCGCGCATATTGACGCACGCACACGCATTGACACGCACGGGCGCATTGACGCACATTGACACGCACGCGCGCATTGACGCACATTGACACGCGCGCAAGCATTGACGCACATTGACACGCGCGCAAGCATATTGACACACGCACACGCATTGACACGCACGCAAGCATTGACGCACATTGACACGCGCGCAAGCATTGACGCACATTGACACACGCGCGCATTGACACACATTGACACGCACATGACAATGGACGTGAGGTTCTGGTCTGCAGCCCACATCTGTGTATCGGATAGTCTGTCAAACATAAAAATGTAAACGGTTAGACTTTTATGATGCAATATACGAGGAACTAACTAAACATATACTGTACACACCTCCATGATGATTGCCTTTCTCAAGTGGCTTTGTATGTGCTGTTGGGTTTTGTCCATCTGTGCTGGTCTGAATTTGGTGACCTCACAAAAAGGGCAGTGAAAGAACAAGCAACACTGACGGCTGTGGAGTGAAGTACATCCTCAAACCTGGCTGATGTTTAACTGATCAGCCATTTATGAGATTAATGAAAGCTTTGACAGAAACTGTTTTCTATATCACAGACTAAGCTACACACACAGGCAAATGAAAACAGCCAGAAATATGTTATGTTCACTGAACACATCATTTATGAACACATTTTTCATGTTGTATAAAACTCAAACATTCTATTGAATGACTGAACAATCTACTTTAATATCCTCGTGTCCAATTAGTTCATATTCAACGTCTGCTATCTCTGGTCTGTTTATCTGGATTCTTGTCACGGGGGCAGCAGCTTCAGCAGAGAGGTCCATACTTTCTTCTCCCCAGTTACATCGTCCAGCTCTTTCTGGAGGACCCCCCTGTGTTTCCAGCCCAGTGGAGGAACATGCTTCTTCAGTGTGTTCTGGGTCTTCCCCGGGTTCTACCATCAGTGGAACATGTTCCACTTCATCGGACTTATTCTCAGATGAATAAATTGATCTAAGACAAGAAAAAAATAAGTCAGTTTAGATTAAAAAAAAAGCTCAAACTAATTGAAATTCTCACGGATGCTCCGTTGAATCCATACATTCATTCATTCCCACTGCCACCTCCTAATAAGAAATAATGATCGTTTCTCTGATGCACAAATACTGCAGTGCTGAAGATATTAAACCAAAATTGACATTCATTTTAATTGTACAAGTGATGACATTTGCAAAATTAATCAACATTACATTTAAACATTAAATCACTTTGATAAATGACTAAAAAACATTCTTACATACCTTCCTTCTTCTCTTGAACTCTTTTCCATCTGGTTAAGGAGAAAAATAATTCAAGGAAATGACTCCAGATAAACACAAATCAATATAATAATGTGATTTTTATGAATGCATTTGTTTTTTACCTCTTTTTCTTTTTTTATACCAATAAACTACAGAACATGTGATCAGTAGAACGATCACAGCAACAATAATTCCAGCCACTTCTCCTGGTGTCAAACCTTCTCGACATACAGAGTCAGAAGAAATAGTTCCTTCTCGTAGATATGTTGAACATCTACAAAGACAAGTGGAGACAGTTTAGAAGAAAACATCTGGAGCAAACATTTGTGAAGCTTCACTCACTGTTTGTGATCCTGACATGACGTGAACGTTCCATTTGAAAATGTTCCTTCACTGCAGGTTCCACACTCAGTGTCTGTGGAGGACGTTCCTGTGAAGAACATTGTGTGTGTCTTATAGTTTCTGCACTCTTGCATTTCACATGTTGGATGTGAAACTCGCCTGCTCTGATGATGAACTGTCCTGGTTCACATGTGGAGTGTTGCTGTGCTGCCACACATGTGTCCACTGAGCCGTCCACACAGAAAAAACCCTCCAGAGGTTCACACTTGGTGTTTGCTGTGAAGGTACAGGATCTGATCTCTCTCAGTCCTGTTAGTCAATAACAAATTCTACATCACATCTACATACTGACCAACTCATCATTCTAGTGAAGAACAAACTTTACCTTCAGTACAGACGAGACACTTGAAACCATGTTTCTCTCGGTTCAATTTGTCCATGTAAGTTCCATCATCACAGACAGTGCAGGACGGAGATGGAAATTCTGTGCAATGAACATTGACTCTGAATCCTGTGAGAGAAATAAATAAATGACACATTTGAGTGACGTTTTACATCAAGACTCCTGACAGTTACTCTTATAAGAAAAAAGGTCAACATTTAAAATAGGCAGAATACATTTGATAGAATCAACATACAAGTGTCATGCTTATGTTCTTTTGTTTTATTTTGAAGGTGGTTTTCCGTTTTCATGTGTCCTGTGTTTTGAGTGACAGACGCTGGCAGGTGCGCGGCTGGGGATGATGGAGTGGCGGGTTCTTCCCATTGATAAGGAGCGTCTCTACCCGGAAGAACTCGCCAGAGTATTGCGTTTCCAGACCAGGTTGGCTGTCCTTTCGATCTCGCTCCTCGCCTTTGAATCACAACTGGATAATCCTTTGGATACTCCTGACGTTGTCAGCACTTTTATTTACTCAAGTGAGTCCTTTTGTCTTTTTGTTTTAGTTGCTGTTGGGACCCCGATCTCCAGAAGTGCCCTGCCTTCGCCCCGAGTGCCTGTTTTGTTTTTTTGTTCCTATTACGGACCGCTCTGGATCTATATAAGACTTTTTTTTCTGAATTTTTCCTCCGTGGATTATTTAGAAGATAGCTGGGAAGGGCGACAGGTCTTGATACCTTCACTTAAACTTAGCGTTACATTTACCGATGTCAATAAAATGAAAAGAGACTTTAATAAACCACAACATGTACCTGTGCTCCTTCCAGCTGGACACTCAACATCCTTATCCTTCAACAGTGGACACTGTGACGTCACTCCTTCAACATCCTTATCCTTGAGAGAAAAGATCATTTAATATCAGATGATTTTTGAGAATCTATCAGTGATAGTTTCGTAGATTCTTCCGCGTCTGACCGTTATAAACCTCCTTGTAGGTGGACAACGCATGCGCAAATGCGTGGTTGATTTCCAACCTCGTGTACTGTACTGACACTAATAGAATGTTTTTCCATCATATTTGTCCATCATGATGAGTGCCATGGATCATACATGAACACACATGTTTAATGATAAATATTTGTTACCAGAGAACAATTGTTTCAACTGTAATGAAGCATACATGTTTGATATTTACCAATTAGTGTTAAATATTAGCTATATTGATGTTTGAGATAAAATGGGGACCCTTGAAATAAAAAGAAAGACCCACACTGTTAAGTCTTTCTGTAGGTTTGTTTATTGGACATAATAAATCGTTTTAGCAACACTAGAGGGCAGCAGAGAGTACAAGTTGCTTTGCGTGCAGGTGGAGAGACAGGACGAGCTAATGAGATCACCTGTGCAGGTGAAGCTTCTGTCTACAGAGCATGACTACAGCCAAGGTAATGTTAAACTCTTCTGTTAAATTGTTCTCATTTGGAGAGAATATCTAAGGATTATGGACATAAACTTGCAGTGTGACTGCAGTTCACACTTTTAATGATGTCGTCGTTGTAAATCTAAAACGTCCCGAGAAAGTAGAATTCTAGTGTTTCTGATCCCATCATGCAGGGAATAGCAGGTTTGATATAAATGTACATGAATTGATTCATTAAAGATATTATTACATTTGTCTCTTTTAACATTAAGACTTCATCACAAAGTATCATTTCTGGAGATGATTTGACTTCAATGTTGACAACAGTTTATACTGAGTGGATCTAGTATAACACTGACAGACCCGGCTGCAGAAAAACATTTAAGGGGGGGCATTACATTTTTTCAGGGGGGCAAACTTTTCAACCTAAAAACGTATTGGCTTCAGGCTGAACAATGGCTCTGGGACGACTCGCACAGTGCAGAGAAATAATTCTCCCATTACTAAAAAGTGACGGTTGATCCCAAAATCTAAAAAAACAACTAACAACCAACAACAAAGTTTAGTGCTGTGTCCATGTATTAAACTAAAGCACCACAGCTTCACTTCTACTAAAACATAAGCACTGAAGTCAACCTGAACACTGGATTGAACATCAAATAAGTTTTCATCTCATTGAACAAAATCATGGTAGGTGTGATGTGTGATCTGTTTGATACTTGATGAAGCCCAGTTGCTGCACATTGGCGCACGCATTGACGCACATTCTTCTTCTGAGAGTTGTAACACAGCGTCTCTTAACTGTTGAGCATGGTCCCGTCGTCTCGCACCAACGTCCATCTCCTCACTTTCGCTCTTCACTTTCCCGTACATACCGGGGACGTTCGTTAGCAAAGTTCGTTGCTAATAACCGTTAGCTTCGCCTCAGGAGCAGGTCCGAAAAAGTCGCTTCTGACACCAATGTAACGTTTGGTCCTCCACACATGACCAGACGGTTGTCTTGCACAGATATTGTTTCTTTGTTCGCTGTACTCACAGAGAGGTTATTGTTTCGGCCACAACCAACGCCGCTCGTTCTTCACACCACTAGTTGAACGCGAAATCTCTCTAACAACAACTGCGCATGCGCACAGACTCACCTTCTTAAAGTGCCCGCAACATTAATGAACAGAACAAACAGGATCGTTACAATATATATACAGTATATACACACACACACGTCTATACACATACACACATATACATATACACACACACACGTCTATACACATACACACATATATATACACACACGTCTATACACATACACACATATACACACATATATATACACACACGTCTATACACATACACACATATACACACACACACGTCTATACACATACACACATATACACACATATATATACACACACACGTCTATACACATACACACATATATATACACACACGTCTATACACATACACACATATACACACATATATATACACACACGTCTATACACATACACACATATACACACACACGTCTATACACATACACACATATACACACATATATATACACACACACGTCTATACACATACACACATATATAAACACACACACGTATATATATATACACACACACACACACACACACACGTCTATACACATACACACATATACACACACGTCTATACACATACACACATATATATACACACACGTCTATACACACACATATATACACACACACGTCTATACACATACACACATATATATACACACACACGTCTATACACATACACACACATATATACACACACACGTCTATACACATACACACATATATGTACACACATATAAACACACGTCTATACGCATTGACACACCCGCACGCATTGACGCACATTGACACACACACACGTATTGACGCACATTGACGCACATTGACACACACGTATTGACGCACATTGACACGCGCGCACGCATTGACACGCACGGGTCACCCAGTATTATACAGAGCACCCCCCGACGTCGGATTCAAACGACCCGGGTTACATTTGACGCGTCGCCCATCTCTTCGTTGCCTTGGTAACGTGACGTGTCGCTGTTTCATTTGGCTACCGTAATTCTACAACTATGAAGCTCATTTGAAATGTTTAATGTCAACAGTGTGATTCTAATCCTGATTGTGCTTAACGACCTCAAACCACTTTAAGGAGGTACAGAGTGAATATAAATCGGTAAAAATGCTTAATTTTAATTTTTTGGAGCTTGGATTGTTTACGCATCGCGGAAGTCAAGAAGCTCTCGCGGATTAAAACATGCTTAAAAGGTCCTGTAAAAGTGACTATATTGTATATTTTTAGGTGTTTCAACTCCATAATGTTGACATTGTTTTATGAATGAGTAAAATAAAGTCTGTGCTATTGTGCTATTGTGCCCTTGGACAAATGAAGATCTCCTGAGTCTGAGGAGACTTTGTCGAAAGACTGAGCGTCTCTGGAAGTCTACTAAACTTGAGGTGCACAGACTTCACCTCAGGGATCTGTTGACTTCTTACAATGAGATGGTAGAAACTGCTAGATCTGATTACATCAGAAAACTGGTAGCAGCAAATAGGAAAAACCCCAAAGTTTTGTTTGACACGATTAATTCTCTCGTGTCTCCTGCTCCTCAAATCACGCCGGTCTTCTGTGAAGCTGACAGCAATGCATTGTTGAGATTTTTCATTGACAAAATTAAATTGATCAAAGAGAAAATCTCTCCCCCTTTGTTGGGAACCCCTACTGTCTCTGAGCCCATCTCCTCCTCTTGGTCATCCTTCTCTGCTGTATCTTTGGGTGATATTTCAGCACTAGTGAACAAGATGAAACCCTCCTCTTGCTCAGATGACGTCCTTCCTTGTAGGCTTTTTATCAAAGTATTTGATGTAATTGGCCCCTGGGTTACCAATATGGTGAACCTCTCCCTTTCCACAGGGGTTTTTCCCAATGCATTTAAACATGCCATTGTGGAGCCTCTGCTCAAAAAACCAGGCTTAGACCCAACTGACCTCAGTAATTTCAGGCCTATTTCTAAGCTCCCTTTCTTGTCCAAGATCTTGGAGAAGGTTGTGTCCGAGCAGCTGTCTTTGTTCTTGGATCAGAGCGACATCCATGAGAAGTTTCAGTCTGGCTTCCGTAAACATCACTCTACGGAGACAGCTTTACTGAAAGTGTCCAGTGACATCATGATGTCGGCTGACTCTGGTAAATTCACTGTTCTGGTTCTCTTGGATCTGTCGTCAGCCTTTGACACAGTTGATCACCAGATCCTGCTGAGAAGACTAAGGGATGAAGTGGGACTGTCTGGGTCTGTGTTAGAATGGTTCTCATCTTACCTTTCTGGGCGCAGTTTTAGTGTATCTGCCAATCAAATGAGGTCTGAATCGGCAGATCTGTTGTGTGGAGTCCCTCAAGGTTCTGTTCTGGGTCCTTTATTGTTTTTGCTGTACTTGATTCCCCTTGGTAAAATCATTCAGAGATTTCCAGATGTTTCTTATCACATTTTTGCTGATGACATCCAGCTCTACTGCTCTTTTGACCCAACTGAGCCCCAAAGGCTGAACAGCTTAGTCAATTGTTTGCTAGAAATCAAACAATGGCTGAGTGAAAACACTTTACAGCTTAATGTGGACAAAACTGAAACTCTGGTGATTGCTCCTGATGATACGATTCCAGGGTTGAGTCAGTACTTGGGTGACTTAGGTCAGTCTGTCAAACTGAGCCTGAGAAACCTGGGTGTTGTATTTGATAAAGACATGTCTCTTGTTCAACACTGTAGAAAACTGACCAGAAACTGTTTCCTTCAACTGAGAAAAATCTCTAAACTTAGGAAAATGCTGTCACAACATGATCTGGAGCTTGTAATCCATGCGTTTGTTTCTTCTCGTCTGGACTATTGTAACAGTTTGTTTTCATGTCTTAACAAGAAGGAGCTGTCTCGTCTGCAGTTGATTCAGAACTCTGCAGCGAGAATTCTGACCCGCTCTAGTAGAAGAACTCACATTTCTCCGGTCCTTAAAACTCTTCACTGGCTTCCAGTTTCTTTCAGGATCAACTTTAAAATTCTGGTTCTTACTTTCAGAGCTATTCATGGTCAGGCTCCTCCTTACATCACTGATCTGATCCAGCCTTACACCCCAGCTCGGGCTCTGAGGTCTGTGGATCAGAATCTACTTATGGTTCCACGCACACGGCTCAGGACCAGAGGAGAGAAATCTTTTCAGGCTGTTGCTCCTAAGCTTTGGAACAATCTTCCTCTCTCTTTGCGCTTGATGGAGTCTACTGACTCCTTTAAGAAACATCTTAAGACGTTTCTATTTGTTCAGGCTTTTCCTTGAATTTCTCGAACTCCTGTGTTGTTCTCGGTGTTGTCTTGATCTTTGAAGTATGTACTGTTTTGAGTATTGTTTTGATTGTTAAAGCGCTTTGTGACCCTGGTCTCGAAAAGCGCTATATTAATATATATTACTTACTTACTTACTTACTATTTCGCTTGATCCTCTTTATAATCCGGTGCGCTTTTCTATGAAAATAGAAGCTTTCATTGAGATTGCGTTTATGGACATATGTTTTCTTTTTATTTAGCTGCGATTATGAGCGTCTACGTGACGTTTGTCAACATTAATCGCGAGTCTGCAGGGGTGACATCACACATGCTAATCAACTGATCCTGCAGCGGTGACGTCACACCACAGGAATACAATGAGATATTGTGCTTGTTTGTTTAAAAGCGCCATGAATACAATAGTAGATGCGTGCTTGTATAAAGACCGAGTTAAGTTTAGTTTAAATTTAGCGTCAGCTAAAAAGTTTTCAAATTGCCGCATACGCAACTTCCGGATGATGACGTCACACTTGTTGACAAAGATCGATCGCATTTTATCCTCACGTTTGTGCATAACTTGACGGAATCAGGTGCGCGTCACTCGTCTATTGAGGTAAGATATCATTATTGCTTTAAGACTCAGAAATAATGTTTCATTGCGTGTAATGTAACTTTCTGTGGTGCGTTAACACGAGCGCTAGTTCGCTAAAACTTAGCTTTTTTAATTATAATGTAACTCACACACGTATTTTGTTTGTTATTTTGAAGGACGAAAATATATTTATATTCCAATAAAAAGTTTGCTATATTGGTGGGTCATGGTAGGCGATTTATTTTATTAATATTCAAGATTCTTAGCTACGGCACCTTCAACACATTCAACGCTTGTTAACCATACAACAGCACGAACGTTTAATCGGCGTGTTAAATAACAGATGCGGTGAACTCTGAGCCGCTGAAGCATCTGAACACCACGCGATAACAAAATATAAAGTGCAACTTACTTTCAAAACAAAGTGAAACAGTACAATATAAAATACTATCGAAAATATACACTTGAATAAAGTTATAAAACAATGCTTCAAGTTTCACACAAAAACTTAAATAGCTGCTTCGACACAACATTCATTTACACACAGCAATATAAACAATAATATAAACGTATTGTTTAGGCTCACCTAGGAGTGATAAGCGAGTGTATTCAGTAAAATTGCAGGAGTGTTGGCACACTTTACAGCTTAATGTGGACAAAACTGAAACTCTGGTGATTGCTCCTGATGATAAGATTCCATGGTTGAGTCAGTACTTGGGTGACTTAGGTCAGTCTGTCAAACTGAGCCTGAGAAACCTGGGTGTTGTATTTGATAAAGACATGTCTCTTGTTCAACACTGCAGAAAACTGACCAGAAACTGTTTCCTTCAACTGAGAAAAATCTCTAAACTTAGGAAAATGTTGTCACAACATGATCTGGAGCTTGTAATCCATGCGTTTGTTTCTTCTCGTCTGGACTATTGTAACGGTTTGTTTTCATGTCTTAACAAGAAGGAGCTGTCTCGTCTGCAGTTGATTCAGAACTCTGCAGCGAGAATTCTGACCCGCTCAAGTAGGAGAACTCACATTTCTCCGATCCTTAAAACTCTTCACTGGCTTCCAGTTTCTTTCAGGATCAACTTTAAAATTCTGGTTCTTACTTTCAGAGCTATTCATGGTCAGGCTCCTCCTTACATCACTGATCTGATCCAGCCTTACACCCCAGCTCGGTCTCTGAGGTCTGTGGATCAGAATCTACTGATGGTTCCACGCACACGGCTCAGGACCAGAGGAGAGAAATCTTTTCAGGCTGTTGCTCCTAAGCTTTGGAACAATCTTCCTCTCTCTTTGCGCTTGATGGAGTCTACTGACTCCTTTAAGAAACATCTTAAGACGTTTCTATTTGTTCAGGCTTTTCCTTGAATTTCTCGAACTTGTTGTTCTCGGTGTTGTCTTGATCTTTGAAGTATGTACTGTTTTGAGTATTGTTTTTGATTGTTAAAGCGCTTTGTGACCCTGGTCTCGAAAAGCGCTATATAAATAAATATTACTTACTTACTTACTTACTTACACGTGTCTCAGTCTCTGAGCCGCTGAAGCATCTGAACACCACGCGTCTCATCCGTGGAACGCAGGTAAAAAACAATGGCCGTCTTAAAGCGACAGTGTCTTGATGCGATACATGCATTGAAAAGTAATAAAACATAAAACACGAAAATAACAACTGGGTTTAATTATATACTTCCAGTGAAAATAATTGAAACATAAAACGACAAATAAACGGCTGGGTTACATTACTAAAAACTAAAGCCTGACAGAGGGGGAGTGGCGCGGGAATGAACTACCGTACTTACTGGCGCGCGCATGTACAGACAGCATATACATCTGTTGTTTTGAGCGAGCACCATAAACCGAATATACACAATAATCCATAGTGGTATTGGTTACAAGTGTCTACACGTGGTGTTCACTGCGCAGGTTAACTGTACCGCATTACAAGTAATAGAATGTAACTTAATGTTGGTGAACCACATAGCAATTCATCTACATTAGAAGTCTAAAAAGCGAATGGTAGTACAGTCACGGTGAATACAATTGTATAAATCGTTTAATTCATTTAAATATAAGTCAGCAGATGGAGAGACTTACCACAGTCTTTACCAATGGAAACATGGCGGTGGTCCATGAGGTCCAATTACTCTAGAAACTTCTGGATCATTTGAAATGGGCGGAGCATATTAAGATATTAACACTGAATATTGTTAAATTGACCCTTGACAGTGTTCATTCACTTTTTACACTGAATAAATAACACCTGGGTTTTAACTCTGGATATTGACAACAGCACTGCAGGGGGAGGAGCCACGTTTTACACCTGTTGTTGTTGTGTTACATCTGGAAGAGTTAAACCAGTCTATGAAATAGTTAAAATACATTAACACTTCCTTTTTGACACTTGGAAATTTACTGTGCACGAACGCACACATTAAACAAATGCGCACACCCACATAAAACAAACGCGCACGCACACATAAAACACACGCATGCACACACAGACATGCACTGACACACGCCCACACACACGGTGACATGCACACATAAACACACGCACGCACGCACACATAAAACAAACGCGGACGCACACAAAACAAACGCGCACGCACACATTAAACACACGCATGCACACACAGACATGCACTGACACACGCACACACACACGGTGACATGCAAACATAAAACACACACACGCACGCACACGCAGACACACACTGACACATGCGCACACACACCAGTGACATGCACACAAACGCATAACTACACATCACAAACAAACCTATATATATTTTTTTTAATCTGCGCTGTTGTGAAAGTGTGTTTCCCCTCTGGGGATGAATAAAGCTTTTCTATTCTATTCTATTCTAAAAAAAATCCGCGTTTGTTTTATGTGTTCGTGCGTGCGTGTGTTTTATGTTTGCATGTCACCGTGTGTGTGTGCGTTTGTCAGTGCATGTCTATGTATGCATGCGTGTGTTTTATGTGTGCGTGCGCGTTTGTTTTGTGTGCGTCCGCGTTTGTTTTATGTGTGCATGTCACCGTGTGTGTGTGCGTGTGTCAGTGCATGTCTGTGTGTGCATCCGTGTGTTTTGTGTGCGCGCGCGCGCATTTGTTTTATGTGTGCATGCGCGCATTTGTTTTATGTGTGCATGCGCGCATTTGTTTTATGTGTGCGTGCGCGCATTTGTTTCATGTGACATGCACACATAAAACACACGCACGCACGCACACATAAAACAAACGCGGACTCACACAAAACACACGCATGCACACACAGACATGCACTGACACACGCACACACACGGTGACATGCACACATAAAACACACACACGCATGCACACACAGACATGCACTGACACACGCACACACACGGTGACATGCACACATAAAACACACACACGCACGCACACGCAGACACACACTGACACATGCGCACACACACCAATGACATGCACACAAACGCATAACTACAGATCACAAACAAACCTATAAAATCCGCGTTTGTTTTATGTGTGCGTGCGTGCGTGTGTTTTATGTTTGCATGTCACCGTGTGTGTGTGCGTTTGTCAGTGCATGTCTGTGTATGCATGCGTGTGTTTTATGTGTGCGTGCGCGTTTGTTTTATGTGGGTGTGCGCATTTGTTTAATGTGTGCGTGCGTGTGTTGTGTGCGTGTGCATTTGTTTTATCTGTGCGCGCGCATTTGTTTTGTGTGCTCTTGCGCATTTGTTTTGTGTGCGCGTGCGCATTTCTTTAATATGTGCGTGCGCGCATTTGTTTTATGTGTGCGTGCGCGCATTTGTTTTATGTGACGGGCGCGCATTTGTTTTATGTGTGCATGCGCGCATTTGCTTTATGTGTGCATGCGCGCATTTGTTTTATGTGTGCATGCGCGCATTTGTTTTATGTGTGCATGCGCGCATTTGTTTTATGTGTGCGTGCGCGCATTTGTTTCATGTGACATGCACACATAAAACACACGCACGCACGCACACATAAAACAAACGCGGACGCACACAAAACACACGAATGCACACACAGACATGCACTGACACACGCACACACACGGTGACATGCACACATAAAACACACACACACACGCACGCACACGCAGACACACACTGACACATGCGCACACACACCAATGACATGCACACAAACGCATAACTACACATCACAAACAAACCTATAAAACCCGCGTTTGTTTTATGTGTGCGTGCGTGCGTGTGTTTTATGTTTGCATGTCACCGTGTGTGTGTGCGTTTGTCAGTGCATGTCTGTGTATGCATGCGTGTGTTTTATGTGTGCGTGCGCGTTTGTTTTATGTGGGTGTGCGCATTTGTTTAATGTGTGCGTGCGTGTGTTGTGTGCGTGTGCATTTGTTTTATCTGTGCGCGCGCATTTGTTTTGTGTGCTCTTGCGCATTTGTTTTGTGTGCGCGTGCGCATTTCTTTAATATGTGCGTGCGCGCATTTGTTTTATGTGTGCGTGCGCGCATTTGTTTTATGTGACGTGCGCGCATTTGTTTTATGTGTGCATGCGCGCATTTGCTTTATGTGTGCATGCGCGCATTTGTTTTATGTGTGCATGCGCGCATTTGTTTTATGTGTGCGTGCGCGCATTTGTTTCATGTGACATGCACACATAAAACACACGCACGCACGCACACATAAAACAAACGCGGACGCACACAAAACACACGCATTATGTGTGCGTGCGTGCGTGTGTTTTATGTTTGCATGTCACCGTGTGTGTGTGCGTTTGTCAGTGCATGTCTGTGTATGCATGCGTGTGTTTTATGTGTGCGTGCGCGTTTGTTTAATGTGGGTGTGCGCATTTGTTTAATGTGTGCGTGCGTGTGTTGTGTGTTGACACGCGCAAGCATTGACGCACATTGTTTTGTGTGCGTCCGCGTTTGTTTTATGTGTGCATGTCACCGTGTGTGTGTGCGTGTGTCAGTGCATGTCTGTGTGTGCATCCGTGTGTTTTGTGTGCGCGCGCGCGCATTTGTTTTATGTGTGCATGCGCGCATTTGTTTTATGTGTGCATGCGCGCATTTGTTTTATGTGTGCGTGCGCGCATTTGTTTCATGTGACATGCACACATAAAACACACGCACGCACGCACGCACACATAAAACAAACGCGGACGCACACAAAACACACGCATGCACACACAGACATGCACTGACACACGCACACACACGGTGACATGCACACATAAAACACACACACGCATGCACACACAGACATGCACTGACACACGCACACACACGGTGACATGCACACATAAAACACACACACGCACGCACACGCAGACACACACTGACACATGCGCACACACACCAATGACATGCACACAAACGCATAACTACAGATCACAAACAAACCTATAAAATCCGCGTTTGTTTTATGTGTGCGTGCGTGCGTGTGTTTTATGTTTGCATGTCACCGTGTGTGTGTGCGTTTGTCAGTGCATGTCTGTGTATGCATGCGTGTGTTTTATGTGTGCGTGCGCGTTTGTTTTATGTGGGTGTGCGCATTTGTTTAATGTGTGCGTGCGTGTGTTGTGTGCGTGTGCATTTGTTTTATCTGTGCGCGCGCATTTGTTTTGTGTGCTCTTGCGCATTTGTTTTGTGTGCGCGTGCGCATTTCTTTAATATGTGCGTGCGCGCATTTGTTTTATGTGTGCGTGCGCGCATTTGTTTTATGTGACGTGCGCGCATTTGTTTTATGTGTGCATGCGCGCATTTGCTTTATGTGTGCATGCGCGCATTTGTTTTATGTGTGCATGCGCGCATTTGTTTTATGTGTGCATGCGCGCATTTGTTTTATGTGTGCGTGCGCGCATTTGTTTCATGTGACATGCACACATAAAACACACGCACGCACGCACACATAAAACAAACGCGGACGCACACAAAACACACGCATGCACACACAGACATGCACTGACACACGCACACACACGGTGACATGCACACATAAAACACACACACGCACGCACACGCAGACACACACTGACAAATGCGCACACACACCAATGACATGCACACAAACGCATAACTACACATCACAAACAAACCTATAAAACCCGCGTTTGTTTTATGTGTGCGTGCGTGCGTGTGTTTTATGTTTGCATGTCACCGTGTGTGTGTGCGTTTGTCAGTGCATGTCTGTGTATGCATGCGTGTGTTTTATGTGTGCGTGCGCGTTTGTTTTTTGTGGGTGTGCGCATTTGTTTAATGTGTGCGTGCGTGTGTTGTGTGCGTGTGCATTTGTTTTATCTGTGCCCGCGCATTTGTTTTGTGTGCTCTTGCGCCTTTGTTTTGTGTGCGCGTGCGCATTTCTTTAATATGTGCGTGCGCGCATTTGTTTTATGTGTGCGTGCGCGCATTTGTTTTATGTGACGTGCGCGCATTTGTTTTATGTGTGCATGCGCGCATTTGTTTTATGTGTGCATGCGCGCATTTGCTTTATGTGTGCATGCGCGCATTTGTTTTATGTGTGCATGCGCGCATTTGTTTTATGTGTGCGTGCGCGCATTTGTTTCATGTGACATGCACACATAAAACACACGCACGCACGCACACATAAAACAAACGCGGACGCACACAAAACACACGCATGCACACACAGACATGCACTGACACACGCACACACACGGTGACATGCACACATAAAACACACACACGCACGCACACGCAGACACACTGACACATGCGCACACACACCAATGACATGCACACAAACGCATAACTACACATCACAAACAAACCTATAAAATCCGCGTTTGTTTTATGTGTGCGTGCGTGCGTGTGTTTTATGTTTGCATGTCACCGTGTGTGTGTGCGTTTGTCAGTGCATGTCTGTGTATGCATGCGTGTGTTTTATGTGTGCGTGCGCGTTTGTTTAATGTGGGTGTGCGCATTTGTTTAATGTGTGCGTGCGTGTGTTGTGTGTTGACACGCGCAAGCATTGACGCACATTGACACACGCGCAAGCATTGACGCACATTGACACGCGCGCAAGCATTGACGCACATTGACACTCGCGCGCATATTGACGCACGCACACGCATTGACACGCACGGGCGCATTGACGCACATTGACACGCACGCGCGCATTGACGCACATTGACACGCGCGCAAGCATTGACGCACATTGACACGCGCGCAAGCATATTGACACACGCACACGCATTGACACGCACGCAAGCATTGACGCACATTGACACGCGCGCAAGCATTGACGCACATTGACACACGCGCGCGCATTGACACACATTGACACGCACATGACAATGCACGTGAGGTTCTGGTCTGCAGCCCACATCTGTGTATCGGATAGTCTGTCAAACATAAAAATGTAAACGGTTAGACTTTTATGATGCAATATACGAGGAACTAACTAAACATATACTGTACACACCTCCATGATGATTGCCTTTCTCAAGTGGCTTTGTATGTGCTGTTGGGTTTTGTCCATCTGTGCTGGTCTGAATTTGGTGACCTCACAAAAAGGGCAGTGAAAGAACAAGCAACACTGACGGCTGTGGAGTGAAGTACATCCTCAAACCTGGCTGATGTTTAACTGATCAGCCATTTATGAGATTAATGAAAGCTTTGACAGAAACTGTTTTCTATATCACAGACTAAGCTACACACACAGGCAAATGAAAACAGCCAGAAATATGTTATGTTCACTGAACACATCATTTATGAACACATTTTTCATGTTGTATAAAACTCAAACATTCTATTGAATGACTGAACAATCTACTTTAATATCCTCGTGTCCAATTAGTTCATATTCAACGTCTGCTATCTCTGGTCTGTTTATCTGGATTCTTGTCACGGGGGCAGCAGCTTCAGCAGAGAGGTCCATACTTTCTTCTCCCCAGTTACATCGTCCAGCTCTTTCTGGAGGACCCCCCTGTGTTTCCAGCCCAGTGGAGGAACATGCTTCTTCAGTGTGTTCTGGGTCTTCCCCGGGTTCTACCATCAGTGGAACATGTTCCACTTCATCGGACTTATTCTCAGATGAATAAATTGATCTAAGACAAGAAAAAAATAAGTCAGTTTAGATTAAAAAAAAAGCTCAAACTAATTGAAATTCTCACGGATGCTCCGTTGAATCCATACATTCATTCATTCCCACTGCCACCTCCTAATAAGAAATAATGATCGTTTCTCTGATGCACAAATACTGCAGTGCTGAAGATATTAAACCAAAATTGACATTCATTTTAATTGTACAAGTGATGACATTTGCAAAATTAATCAACATTACATTTAAACATTAAATCACTTTGATAAATGACTAAAAAACATTCTTACATACCTTCCTTCTTCTCTTGAACTCTTTTCCATCTGGTTAAGGAGAAAAATAATTCAAGGAAATGACTCCAGATAAACACAAATCAATATAATAATGTGATTTTTATGAATGCATTTGTTTTTTACCTCTTTTTCTTTTTTTATACCAATAAACTACAGAACATGTGATCAGTAGAACGATCACAGCAACAATAATTCCAGCCACTTCTCCTGGTGTCAAACCTTCTCGACATACAGAGTCAGAAGAAATACTTCCTTCTCGTAGATATGTTGAACATCTACAAAGACAAGTGGAGACAGTTTAGAAGAAAACATCTGGAGCAAACATTTGTGAAGCTTCACTCACTGTTTGTGATCCTGACATGACGTGAACGTTCCATTTGAAAATGTTCCTTCACTGCAGGTTCCACACTCAGTGTCTGTGGAGGACGTTCCTGTGAAGAACATTGTGTGTGTCTTATAGTTTCTGCACTCTTGCATTTCACATGTTGGATGTGAAACTCGCCTGCTCTGATGATGAACTGTCCTGGTTCACATGTGGAGTGTTGCTGTGCTGCCACACATGTGTCCACTGAGCCGTCCACACAGAAAAAACCCTCCAGAGGTTCACACTTGGTGTTTGCTGTGAAGGTACAGGATCTGATCTCTCTCAGTCCTGTTAGTCAATAACAAATTCTACATCACATCTACATACTGACCAACTCATCATTCTAGTGAAGAACAAACTTTACCTTCAGTACAGACGAGACACTTGAAACCATGTTTCTCTCGGTTCAATTTGTCCATGTAAGTTCCATCATCACAGACAGTGCAGGACGGAGATGGAAATTCTGTGCAATGAACATTGACTCTGAATCCTGTGAGAGAAATAAATAAATGACACATTTGAGTGACGTTTTACATCAAGACTCCTGACAGTTACTCTTATAAGAAAAAAGGTCAACATTTAAAATAGGCAGAATACATTTGATAGAATCAACATACAAGTGTCATGCTTATGTTCTTTTGTTTTATTTTGAAGGTGGTTTTCCGTTTTCATGTGTCCTGTGTTTTGAGTGACAGACGCTGGCAGGTGCGCGGCTGGGGATGATGGAGTGGCGGGTTCTTCCCATTGATAAGGAGCGTCTCTACCCGGAAGAACTCGCCAGAGTATTGCGTTTCCAGACCAGGTTGGCTGTCCTTTCGATCTCGCTCCTCGCCTTTGAATCACAACTGGATAATCCTTTGGATACTCCTGACGTTGTCAGCACTTTTATTTACTCAAGTGAGTCCTTTTGTCTTTTTGTTTTAGTTGCTGTTGGGACCCCGATCTCCAGAAGTGCCCTGCCTTCGCCCCGAGTGCCTGTTTTGTTTTTTTGTTCCTATTACGGACCGCTCTGGATCTATATAAGACTTTTTTTTCTGAATTTTTCCTCCGTGGATTATTTAGAAGATAGCTGGGAAGGGCGACAGGTCTTGATACCTTCACTTAAACTTAGCGTTACATTTACCGATGTCAATAAAATGAAAAGAGACTTTAATAAACCACAACATGTACCTGTGCTCCTTCCAGCTGGACACTCAACATCCTTATCCTTCAACAGTGGACACTGTGACGTCACTCCTTCAACATCCTTATCCTTGAGAGAAAAGATCATTTAATATCAGATGATTTTTGAGAATCTATCAGTGATAGTTTCGTAGATTCTTCCGCGTCTGACCGTTATAAACCTCCTTGTAGGTGGACAACGCATGCGCAAATGCGTGGTTGATTTCCAACCTCGTGTACTGTACTGACACTAATAGAATGTTTTTCCATCATATTTGTCCATCATGATGAGTGCCATGGATCATACATGAACACACATGTTTAATGATAAATATTTGTTACCAGAGAACAATTGTTTCAACTGTAATGAAGCATACATGTTTGATATTTACCAATTAGTGTTAAATATTAGCTATATTGATGTTTGAGATAAAATGGGGACCCTTGAAATAAAAAGAAAGACCCACACTGTTAAGTCTTTCTGTAGGTTTGTTTATTGGACATAATAAATCGTTTTAGCAACACTAGAGGGCAGCAGAGAGTACAAGTTGCTTTGCGTGCAGGTGGAGAGACAGGACGAGCTAATGAGATCACCTGTGCAGGTGAAGCTTCTGTCTACAGAGCATGACTACAGCCAAGGTAATGTTAAACTCTTCTGTTAAATTGTTCTCATTTGGAGAGAATATCTAAGGATTATGGACATAAACTTGCAGTGTGACTGCAGTTCACACTTTTAATGATGTCGTCGTTGTAAATCTAAAACGTCCCGAGAAAGTAGAATTCTAGTGTTTCTGATCCCATCATGCAGGGAATAGCAGGTTTGATATAAATGTACATGAATTGATTCATTAAAGATATTATTACATTTGTCTCTTTTAACATTAAGACTTCATCACAAAGTATCATTTCTGGAGATGATTTGACTTCAATGTTGACAACAGTTTATACTGAGTGGATCTAGTATAACACTGACAGACCCGGCTGCAGAAAAACATTTAAGGGGGGGCATTACATTTTTTCAGGGGGGCAAACTTTTCAACCTAAAAACGTATTGGCTTCAGGCTGAACAATGGCTCTGGGACGACTCGCACAGTGCAGAGAAATAATTCTCCCATTACTAAAAAGTGACGGTTGATCCCAAAATCTAAAAAAACAACTAACAACCAACAACAAAGTTTAGTGCTGTGTCCATGTATTAAACTAAAGCACCACAGCTTCACTTCTACTAAAACATAAGCACTGAAGTCAACCTGAACACTGGATTGAACATCAAATAAGTTTTCATCTCATTGAACAAAATCATGGTAGGTGTGATGTGTGATCTGTTTGATACTTGATGAAGCCCAGTTGCTGCACATTGGCGCACGCATTGACGCACATTCTTCTTCTGAGAGTTGTAACACAGCGTCTCTTAACTGTTGAGCATGGTCCCGTCGTCTCGCACCAACGTCCATCTCCTCACTTTCGCTCTTCACTTTCCCGTACATACCGGGGACGTTCGTTAGCAAAGTTCGTTGCTAATAACCGTTAGCTTCGCCTCAGGAGCAGGTCCGAAAAAGTCGCTTCTGACACCAATGTAACGTTTGGTCCTCCACACATGACCAGACGGTTGTCTTGCACAGATATTGTTTCTTTGTTCGCTGTACTCACAGAGAGGTTATTGTTTCGGCCACAACCAACGCCGCTCGTTCTTCACACCACTAGTTGAACGCGAAATCTCTCTAACAACAACTGCGCATGCGCACAGACTCACCTTCTTAAAGTGCCCGCAACATTAATGAACAGAACAAACAGGATCGTTACAATATATATACAGTATATACACACACACACACACACACACACACGTCTATACACATACACACATATACATATACACACACACGTCTATACACATACACACATATATATACACACACGTCTATACACATACACACATATACACACATATATATACACACACGTCTATACACATACACACATATACACACACACACGTCTATACACATACACACATATACACACATATATATACACACACACGTCTATACACATACACACATATATAAACACACACACGTATATATATATACACACACACACACACACACACACACACGTCTATACACATACACACATATACACACACGTCTATACACATACACACATATATATACACACACGTCTATACACACACATATATACACACACACACGTCTATACACATACACACATATATATACACACACACGTCTATACACATACACACACATATATACACACACACGTCTATACACATACACACATATATGTACACACATATAAACACACGTCTATACGCATTGACACACCCGCACGCATTGACGCACATTGACACACACACACGTATTGACGCACATTGACGCACATTGACACACACGTATTGACGCACATTGACACGCGCGCACGCATTGACACGCACGGGTCACCCAGTATTATACAGAGCACCCCCCGACGTCGGATTCAAACGACCCGGGTTACATTTGACGCGTCGCCCATCTCTTCGTTGCCTTGGTAACGTGACGTGTCGCTGTTTCATTTGGCTACCGTAATTCTACAACTATGAAGCTCATTTGAAATGTTTAATGTCAACAGTGTGATTCTAATCCTGATTGTGCTTAACGACCTCAAACCACTTTAAGGAGGTACAGAGTGAATAGAAATCGGTAAAAATGCTTAATTTTAATTTTTTGGAGCTTGGATTGTTTACGCATCGCGGAAGTCAAGAAGCTCTCGCGGATTAAAACATGCTTAAAAGGTCCTGTAAAAGTGACTATATTGTATATTTTTAGGTGTTTCAACTCCATAATGTTGACATTGTTTTATGAATGAGTAAAATAAAGTCTGTGCTATTTCGCTTGATCCTCTTTATAATCCGGTGCGCTTTTCTATGAAAATAGAAGCTTTCATTGAGATTGCGTTTATGGACATATGTTTTCTTTTTATTTAGCTGCGATTATGAGCGTCTACGTGACGTTTGTCAACATTAATCGCGAGTCTGCAGGGGTGACGTCACACATGCTAATCAACTGATCCTGCAGCGGTGACGTCACACCACAGGAATACAATGAGATATTGTGCTTGTTTGTTTAAAAGCGCCATGAATACAATAGTAGATGCGTGCTTGTATAAAGACCGAGTTAAGTTTAGTTTAAATTTAGCGTCAGCTAAAAAGTTTTCAAATTGCCGCATACGCAGCTTCCGGATGATGACGTCACACTTGTTGACAAAGATCGATCGCATTTTATCCTCACGTTTGTGCATAACTTGACGGAATCAGGTGCGCGTCACTCGTCTATTGAGGTAAGATATCATTATTGCTTTAAGACTCAGAAATAATGTTTCATTGCGTGTAATGTAACTTTCTGTGGTGCGTTAACACGAGAGCTAGTTCGCTAAAACTTAGCTTTTTTAATTATAATGTAACTCACACACGTATTTTGTTTGTTATTTTGAAGGACGAAAATATATTTATATTCCAATAAAAAGTTTGCTATATTGGTGGGTCATGGTAGGCGATTTATTTTATTAATATTCAAGATTCTTAGCTACGGCACCTTCAACACATTCAACGCTTGTTAACCATACAACAGCACGAACGTTTAATCGGCGTGTTAAATAACAGATGCGGTGAACTCTGAGCCGCTGAAGCATCTGAACACCACGCGATAACAAAATATAAAGTGCAACTTACTTTCAAAACAAAGTGAAACAGTACAATATAAAATACTATCGAAAATATACACTTGAATAAAGTTATAAAACAATGCTTCAAGTTTCACACAAAAACTTAAATAGCTGCTTCGACACAACATTCATTTACACACAGCAATATAAACAATAATATAAACGTATTGTTTAGGCTCACCTAGGAGTGATAAGCGAGTGTATTCAGTAAAATTGCAGGAGCGTTGGCACACTTTACAGCTTAATGTGGACAAAACTGAAACTCTGGTGATTGCTCCTGATGATAAGATTCCATGGTTGAGTCAGTACTTGGGTGACTTAGGTCAGTCTGTCAAACTGAGCCTGAGAAACCTGGGTGTTGTATTTGATAAAGACATGTCTCTTGTTCAACACTGCAGAAAACTGACCAGAAACTGTTTCCTTCAACTGAGAAAAATCTCTAAACTTAGGAAAATGTTGTCACAACATGATCTGGAGCTTGTAATCCATGCGTTTGTTTCTTCTCGTCTGGACTATTGTAACGGTTTGTTTTCATGTCTTAACAAGAAGGAGCTGTCTCGTCTGCAGTTGATTCAGAACTCTGCAGCGAGAATTCTGACCCGCTCAAGTAGGAGAACTCACATTTCTCCGATCCTTAAAACTCTTCACTGGCTTCCAGTTTCTTTCAGGATCAACTTTAAAATTCTGGTTCTTACTTTCAGAGCTATTCATGGTCAGGCTCCTCCTTACATCACTGATCTGATCCAGCCTTACACCCCAGCTCGGTCTCTGAGGTCTGTGGATCAGAATCTACTGATGGTTCCACGCACACGGCTCAGGACCAGAGGAGAGAAATCTTTTCAGGCTGTTTCTCCTAAGCTTTGGAACAATCTTCCTCTCTCTTTGCGCTTGATGGAGTCTACTGACTCCTTTAAGAAACATCTTAAGACGTTTCTATTTGTTCAGGCTTTTCCTTGAATTTCTCGAACTTGTTGTTCTCGGTGTTGTCTTGATCTTTGAAGTATGTACTGTTTTGAGTATTGTTTTTGATTGTTAAAGCGCTTTGTGACCCTGGTCTCGAAAAGCGCTATATAAATAAATATTACTTACTTACTTACTTACTTACACGTGTCTCAGTCTCTGAGCCGCTGAAGCATCTGAACACCACGCGTCTCATCCGTGGAACGCAGGTAAAAAACAATGGCCGTCTTAAAGCGACAGTGTCTTGATGCGATACATGCATTGAAAAGTAATAAAACATAAAACACGAAAATAACAACTGGGTTTAATTATATACTTCCAGTGAAAATAATTGAAACATAAAACGACAAATAAACGGCTGGGTTACATTACTAAAAACTAAAGCCTGACAGAGGGGGAGTGGCGCGGGAATGAACTACCGTACTTACTGGCGCGCGCATGTACAGACAGCATATACATCTGTTGTTTTGAGCGAGCACCATAAACCGAATATACACAATAATCCATAGTGGTATTGGTTACAAGTGTCTACACGTGGTGTTCACTGCGCAGGTTAACTGTACCGCATTACAAGTAATAGAATGTAACTTAATGTTGGTGAACCACATAGCAATTCATCTACATTAGAAGTCTAAAAAGCGAATGGTAGTACAGTCACGGTGAATACAATTGTATAAATCGTTGAATTCATTTAAATATAAGTCAGCAGATGGAGAGACTTACCACAGTCTTTACCAATGGAAACATGGCGGTGGTCCATGAGGTCCAATTACTCTAGAAACTTCTGGATCATTTGAAATGGGCGGAGCATATTAGGATATTAACACTGAATATTGTTAAATTGACCCTTGACAGTGTTCATTCACTTTTTACACTGAATAAATAACACCTGGGTTTTAACTCTGGATATTGACAACAGCACTGCAGGGGGAGGAGCCACGTTTTACACCTGTTGTTGTTGTGTTACATCTGGAAGAGTTAAACCAGTCTATGAAATAGTTAAAATACATTAACACTTCCTTTTTGACACTTGGAAATTTACTGTGCACGAACGCACACATTAAACAAATGCGCACACCCACATAAAACAAACGCGCACGCACACATAAAACACACGCATGCGTACACGGACATGCACTGACAAACGCACACACACACGGTGACATGCACACATAAAACACACGCACGCACGCACACATAAAACAAACGCGGACGCACACATCAAAGAAACGCGCACGCACACCTAAAACACACGCATGCACACACAGACATGCACTGACACACGCCCACACACACGGTGACATGCACACATAAACACACGCACGCACGCACACATAAAACAAACGCGGACGCACACAAAACAAACGCGCACGCACACATTAAACACACGCATGCACACACAGACATGCACTGACACACGCACACACACACGGTGACATGCACACATAAAACACACACACGCACGCACACGCAGACACACACTGACACATGCGCACACACACCAGTGACATGCACACAAACGCATAACTACACATCACAAACAAACCTATATATATTTTTTTTAATCTGCGCTGTTGTGAAAGTGTGTTTCCCCTCTGGGGATGAATAAAGCTTTTCTATTCTATTCTATTCTAAAAAAAATCCGCGTTTGTTTTATGTGTTCGTGCGTGCGTGTGTTTTATGTTTGCATGTCACCGTGTGTGTGTGCGTTTGTCAGTGCATGTCTATGTATGCATGCGTGTGTTTTATGTGTGCGTGCGCGTTTGTTTTGTGTGCGTCCGCGTTTGTTTTATGTGTGCATGTCACCGTGTGTGTGTGCGTGTGTCAGTGCATGTCTGTGTGTGCATCCGTGTGTTTTGTGTGCGCGCGCGCGCATTTGTTTTATGTGTGCATGCGCGCATTTGTTTTATGTGTGCATGCGCGCATTTGTTTTATGTGTGCGTGCGCGCATTTGTTTCATGTGACATGCACACATAAAACACACGCACGCACGCACACATAAAACAAACGCGGACGCACACAAAACACACGCATGCACACACAGACATGCACTGACACACGCACACACACGGTGACATGCACACATAAAACACACACACGCATGCACACACAGACATGCACTGACACACGCACACACACGGTGACATGCACACATAAAACACACACACGCACGCACACGCAGACACACACTGACACATGCGCACACACACCAATGACATGCACACAAACGCATAACTACAGATCACAAACAAACCTATAAAATCCGCGTTTGTTTTATGTGTGCGTGCGTGCGTGTGTTTTATGTTTGCATGTCACCGTGTGTGTGTGCGTTTGTCAGTGCATGTCTGTGTATGCATGCGTGTGTTTTATGTGTGCGTGCGCGTTTGTTTTATGTGGGTGTGCGCATTTGTTTAATGTGTGCGTGCGTGTGTTGTGTGCGTGTGCATTTGTTTTATCTGTGCGCGCGCATTTGTTTTGTGTGCTCTTGCGCATTTGTTTTGTGTGCGCGTGCGCATTTCTTTAATATGTGCGTGCGCGCATTTGTTTTATGTGTGCGTGCGCGCATTTGTTTTATGTGACGTGCGCGCATTTGTTTTATGTGTGCATGCGCGCATTTGCTTTATGTGTGCATGCGCGCATTTGTTTTATGTGTGCATGCGCGCATTTGTTTTATGTGTGCATGCGCGCATTTGTTTTATGTGTGCGTGCGCGCATTTGTTTCATGTGACATGCACAAATAAAACACACGCACGCACGCACACATAAAACAAACGCGGACGCACACAAAACACACGCATGCACACACAGACATGCACTGACACACGCACACACACGGTGACATGCACACATAAAACACACACACGCACGCACACGCAGACACACACTGACACATGCGCACACACACCAATGACATGCACACAAACGCATAACTACACATCACAAACAAACCTATAAAACCCGCGTTTGTTTTATGTGTGCGTGCGTGCGTGTGTTTTATGTTTGCATGTCACCGTGTGTGTGTGCGTTTGTCAGTGCATGTCTGTGTATGCATGCGTGTGTTTTATGTGTGCGTGCGCGTTTGTTTTATGTGGGTGTGCGCATTTGTTTAATGTGTGCGTGCGTGTGTTGTGTGCGTGTGCATTTGTTTTATCTGTGCGCGCGCATTTGTTTTGTGTGCTCTTGCGCATTTGTTTTGTGTGCGCGTGCGCATTTCTTTAATATGTGCGTGCGCGCATTTGTTTTATGTGTGCGTGCGCGCATTTGTTTTATGTGACGTGCGCGCATTTGTTTTATGTGTGCATGCGCGCATTTGCTTTATGTGTGCATGCGCGCATTTGCTTTATGTGTGCATGCGCGCATTTGTTTTATGTGTGCATGCGCGCATTTGTTTTATGTGTGCATGCGCGCATTTGTTTTATGTGTGCGTGCGCGCATTTGTTTCATGTGACATGCACACATAAAACACACGCACGCACGCACACATAAAACAAACGCGGACGCACACAAAACACACGCATGCACACACAGACATGCACTGACACACGCACACACACGGTGACATGCACACATAAAACACGCACACGCAGACACACACTGACACATGCGCACACACACCAATGACATGCACACAAACGCATAACTACACATCACAAACAAACCTATAAAACCCGCGTTTGTTTTATGTGTGCGTGCGTGCGTGTGTTTTATGTTTGCATGTCACCGTGTGTGTGTGCGTTTGTCAGTGCATGTCTGTGTATGCATGCGTGTGTTTTATGTGTGCGTGCGCGTTTGTTTTTTGTGGGTGTGCGCATTTGTTTAATGTGTGCGTGCGTGTGTTGTGTGCGTGTGCATTTGTTTTATCTGTGCGCGCGCATTTGTTTTGTGTGCTCTTGCGCATTTGTTTTGTGTGCGCGTGCGCATTTCTTTAATATGTGCGTGCGCGCATTTGTTTTATGTGTGCGTGCGCGCATTTGTTTTATGTGACGTGCGCGCATTTGTTTTATGTGTGCATGCGCGCATTTGCTTTATGTGTGCATGCGCGCATTTGTTTTATGTGTGCATGCGCGCATTTGTTTTATGTGTGCGTGCGCGCATTTGTTTCATGTGACATGCACACATAAAACACACGCACGCACGCACACATAAAACAAACGCGGACGCACACAAAACACACGCATGCACACACAGACATGCACTGACACACGCACACACACGGTGACATGCACACATAAAACACACACACGCACGCACAAGCAGACACACACTGACACATGCGCACACACACCAATGACATGCACACAAACGCATAACTACACATCACAAACAAACCTATAAAATCCGCGTTTGTTTTATGTGTGCGTGCGTGCGTGTGTTTTATGTTTGCATGTCACCGTGTGTGTGTGCGTTTGTCAGTGCATGTCTGTGTATGCATGCGTGTGTTTTATGTGTGCGTGCGCGTTTGTTTAATGTGGGTGTGCGCATTTGTTTAATGTGTGCGTGCGTGTGTTGTGTGTTGACACGCGCAAGCATTGACGCACATTGACACACGCGCAAGCATTGACGCACATTGACACGCGCGCAAGCATTGACGCACATTGACACTCGCGCGCATATTGACGCACGCACACGCATTGACACGCACGGGCGCATTGACGCACATTGACACGCGCGCAAGCATTGACGCACATTGACACGCGCGCAAGCATATTGACACACGCACACGCATTGACACGCACGCAAGCATTGACGCACATTGACACGCGCGCAAGCATTGACGCACATTGACACACGCGCGCGCATTGACACACATTGACACGCACATGACAATGGACGTGAGGTTCTGGTCTGCAGCCCACATCTGTGTATCGGATAGTCTGTCAAACATAAAAATGTAAACGGTTAGACTTTTATGATGCAATATACGAGGAACTAACTAAACATATACTGTACACACCTCCATGATGATTGCCTTTCTCAAGTGGCTTTGTATGTGCTGTTGGGTTTTGTCCATCTGTGCTGGTCTGAATTTGGTGACCTCACAAAAAGGGCAGTGAAAGAACAAGCAACACTGACGGCTGTGGAGTGAAGTACATCCTCAAACCTGGCTGATGTTTAACTGATCAGCCATTTATGAGATTAATGAAAGCTTTGACAGAAACTGTTTTCTATATCACAGACTAAGCTACACACACAGGCAAATGAAAACAGCCAGAAATATGTTATGTTCACTGAACACATCATTTATGAACACATTTTTCATGTTGTATAAAACTCAAACATTCTATTGAATGACTGAACAATCTACTTTAATATCCTCGTGTCCAATTAGTTCATATTCAACGTCTGCTATCTCTGGTCTGTTTATCTGGATTCTTGTCACGGGGGCAGCAGCTTCAGCAGAGAGGTCCATACTTTCTTCTCCCCAGTTACATCGTCCAGCTCTTTCTGGAGGACCCCCCTGTGTTTCCAGCCCAGTGGAGGAACATGCTTCTTCAGTGTGTTCTGGGTCTTCCCCGGGTTCTACCATCAGTGGAACATGTTCCACTTCATCGGACTTATTCTCAGATGAATAAATTGATCTAAGACAAGAAAAAAATAAGTCAGTTTAGATTAAAAAAAAAGCTCAAACTAATTGAAATTCTCACGGATGCTCCGTTGAATCCATACATTCATTCATTCCCACTGCCACCTCCTAATAAGAAATAATGATCGTTTCTCTGATGCACAAATACTGCAGTGCTGAAGATATTAAACCAAAATTGACATTCATTTTAATTGTACAAGTGATGACATTTGCAAAATTAATCAACATTACATTTAAACATTAAATCACTTTGATAAATGACTAAAAAACATTCTTACATACCTTCCTTCTTCTCTTGAACTCTTTTCCATCTGGTTAAGGAGAAAAATAATTCAAGGAAATGACTCCAGATAAACACAAATCAATATAATAATGTGATTTTTATGAATGCATTTGTTTTTTACCTCTTTTTCTTTTTTTATACCAATAAACTACAGAACATGTGATCAGTAGAACGATCACAGCAACAATAATTCCAGCCACTTCTCCTGGTGTCAAACCTTCTCGACATACAGAGTCAGAAGAAATACTTCCTTCTCGTAGATATGTTGAACATCTACAAAGACAAGTGGAGACAGTTTAGAAGAAAACATCTGGAGCAAACATTTGTGAAGCTTCACTCACTGTTTGTGATCCTGACATGACGTGAACGTTCCATTTGAAAATGTTCCTTCACTGCAGGTTCCACACTCAGTGTCTGTGGAGGACGTTCCTGTGAAGAACATTGTGTGTGTCTTATAGTTTCTGCACTCTTGCATTTCACATGTTGGATGTGAAACTCGCCTGCTCTGATGATGAACTGTCCTGGTTCACATGTGGAGTGTTGCTGTGCTGCCACACATGTGTCCACTGAGCCGTCCACACAGAAAAAACCCTCCAGAGGTTCACACTTGGTGTTTGCTGTGAAGGTACAGGATCTGATCTCTCTCAGTCCTGTTAGTCAATAACAAATTCTACATCACATCTACATACTGACCAACTCATCATTCTAGTGAAGAACAAACTTTACCTTCAGTACAGACGAGACACTTGAAACCATGTTTCTCTCGGTTCAATTTGTCCATGTAAGTTCCATCATCACAGACAGTGCAGGACGGAGATGGAAATTCTGTGCAATGAACATTGACTCTGAATCCTGTGAGAGAAATAAATAAATGACACATTTGAGTGACGTTTTACATCAAGACTCCTGACAGTTACTCTTATAAGAAAAAAGGTCAACATTTAAAATAGGCAGAATACATTTGATAGAATCAACATACAAGTGTCATGCTTATGTTCTTTTGTTTTATTTTGAAGGTGGTTTTCCGTTTTCATGTGTCCTGTGTTTTGAGTGACAGACGCTGGCAGGTGCGCGGCTGGGGATGATGGAGTGGCGGGTTCTTCCCATTGATAAGGAGCGTCTCTACCCGGAAGAACTCGCCAGAGTATTGCGTTTCCAGACCAGGTTGGCTGTCCTTTCGATCTCGCTCCTCGCCTTTGAATCACAACTGGATAATCCTTTGGATACTCCTGACGTTGTCAGCACTTTTATTTACTCAAGTGAGTCCTTTTGTCTTTTTGTTTTAGTTGCTGTTGGGACCCCGATCTCCAGAAGTGCCCTGCCTTCGCCCCGAGTGCCTGTTTTGTTTTTTTGTTCCTATTACGGACCGCTCTGGATCTATATAAGACTTTTTTTTCTGAATTTTTCCTCCGTGGATTATTTAGAAGATAGCTGGGAAGGGCGACAGGTCTTGATACCTTCACTTAAACTTAGCGTTACATTTACCGATGTCAATAAAATGAAAAGAGACTTTAATAAACCACAACATGTACCTGTGCTCCTTCCAGCTGGACACTCAACATCCTTATCCTTCAACAGTGGACACTGTGACGTCACTCCTTCAACATCCTTATCCTTGAGAGAAAAGATCATTTAATATCAGATGATTTTTGAGAATCTATCAGTGATAGTTTCGTAGATTCTTCCGCGTCTGACCGTTATAAACCTCCTTGTAGGTGGACAACGCATGCGCAAATGCGTGGTTGATTTCCAACCTCGTGTACTGTACTGACACTAATAGAATGTTTTTCCATCATATTTGTCCATCATGATGAGTGCCATGGATCATACATGAACACACATGTTTAATGATAAATATTTGTTACCAGAGAACAATTGTTTCAACTGTAATGAAGCATACATGTTTGATATTTACCAATTAGTGTTAAATATTAGCTATATTGATGTTTGAGATAAAATGGGGACCCTTGAAATAAAAAGAAAGACCCACACTGTTAAGTCTTTCTGTAGGTTTGTTTATTGGACATAATAAATCGTTTTAGCAACACTAGAGGGCAGCAGAGAGTACAAGTTGCTTTGCGTGCAGGTGGAGAGACAGGACGAGCTAATGAGATCACCTGTGCAGGTGAAGCTTCTGTCTACAGAGCATGACTACAGCCAAGGTAATGTTAAACTCTTCTGTTAAATTGTTCTCATTTGGAGAGAATATCTAAGGATTATGGACATAAACTTGCAGTGTGACTGCAGTTCACACTTTTAATGATGTCGTCGTTGTAAATCTAAAACGTCCCGAGAAAGTAGAATTCTAGTGTTTCTGATCCCATCATGCAGGGAATAGCAGGTTTGATATAAATGTACATGAATTGATTCATTAAAGATATTATTACATTTGTCTCTTTTAACATTAAGACTTCATCACAAAGTATCATTTCTGGAGATGATTTGACTTCAATGTTGACAACAGTTTATACTGAGTGGATCTAGTATAACACTGACAGACCCGGCTGCAGAAAAACATTTAAGGGGGGGCATTACATTTTTTCAGGGGGGCAAACTTTTCAACCTAAAAACGTATTGGCTTCAGGCTGAACAATGGCTCTGGGACGACTCGCACAGTGCAGAGAAATAATTCTCCCATTACTAAAAAGTGACGGTTGATCCCAAAATCTAAAAAAACAACTAACAACCAACAACAAAGTTTAGTGCTGTGTCCATGTATTAAACTAAAGCACCACAGCTTCACTTCTACTAAAACATAAGCACTGAAGTCAACCTGAACACTGGATTGAACATCAAATAAGTTTTCATCTCATTGAACAAAATCATGGTAGGTGTGATGTGTGATCTGTTTGATACTTGATGAAGCCCAGTTGCTGCACATTGGCGCACGCATTGACGCACATTCTTCTTCTGAGAGTTGTAACACAGCGTCTCTTAACTGTTGAGCATGGTCCCGTCGTCTCGCACCAACGTCCATCTCCTCACTTTCGCTCTTCACTTTCCCGTACATACCGGGGACGTTCGTTAGCAAAGTTCGTTGCTAATAACCGTTAGCTTCGCCTCAGGAGCAGGTCCGAAAAAGTCGCTTCTGACACCAATGTAACGTTTGGTCCTCCACACATGACCAGACGGTTGTCTTGCACAGATATTGTTTCTTTGTTCGCTGTACTCACAGAGAGGTTATTGTTTCGGCCACAACCAACGCCGCTCGTTCTTCACACCACTAGTTGAACGCGAAATCTCTCTAACAACAACTGCGCATGCGCACAGACTCACCTTCTTAAAGTGCCCGCAACATTAATGAACAGAACAAACAGGATCGTTACAATATATATACAGTATATACACACACACACACACACACACACACACACGTCTATACACATACACACATATACATATACACACACACGTCTATACACATACACACATATATATACACACACGTCTATACACATACACACATATACACACATATATATACACACACGTCTATACACATACACACATATACACACACACACGTCTATACACATACACACATATACACACATATATATACACACACACGTCTATACACATACACACATATATAAACACACACACGTATATATATATACACACACACACACACACACACACGTCTATACACATACACACATATACACACACGTCTATACACATACACACATATATATACACACACGTCTATACACACACATATATACACACACACACGTCTATACACATACACACATATATATACACACACACGTCTATACACATACACACACATATATACACACACACGTCTATACACATACACACATATATGTACACACATATAAACACACGTCTATACGCATTGACACACCCGCACGCATTGACGCACATTGACACACACACACGTATTGACGCACATTGACGCACATTGACACACACGTATTGACGCACATTGACACGCGCGCACGCATTGACACGCACGGGTCACCCAGTATTATACAGAGCACCCCCCGACGTCGGATTCAAACGACCCGGGTTACATTTGACGCGTCGCCCATCTCTTCGTTGCCTTGGTAACGTGACGTGTCGCTGTTTCATTTGGCTACCGTAATTCTACAACTATGAAGCTCATTTGAAATGTTTAATGTCAACAGTGTGATTCTAATCCTGATTGTGCTTAACGACCTCAAACCACTTTAAGGAGGTACAGAGTGAATATAAATCGGTAAAAATGCTTAATTTTAATTTTTTGGAGCTTGGATTGTTTACGCATCGCGGAAGTCAAGAAGCTCTCGCGGATTAAAACATGCTTAAAAGGTCCTGTAAAAGTGACTATATTGTATATTTTTAGGTGTTTCAACTCCATAATGTTGACATTGTTTTATGAATGAGTAAAATAAAGTCTGTGCTATTTCGCTTGATCCTCTTTATAATCCGGTGCGCTTTTCTATGAAAATAGAAGCTTTCATTGAGATTGCGTTTATGGACATATGTTTTCTTTTTATTTAGCTGCGATTATGAGCGTCTACGTGACGTTTGTCAACATTAATCGCGAGTCTGCAGGGGTGACGTCACACATGCTAATCAACTGATCCTGCAGCGGTGACGTCACACCACAGGAATACAATGAGATATTGTGCTTGTTTGTTTAAAAGCGCCATGAATACAATAGTAGATGCGTGCTTGTATAAAGACCGAGTTAAGTTTAGTTTAAATTTAGCGTCAGCTAAAAAGTTTTCAAATTGCCGCATACGCAACTTCCGGATGATGACGTCACACTTGTTGACAAAGATCGATCGCATTTTATCCTCACGTTTGTGCATAACTTGACGGAATCAGGTGCGCGTCACTCGTCTATTGAGGTAAGATATCATTATTGCTTTAAGACTCAGAAATAATGTTTCATTGCGTGTAATGTAACTTTCTGTGGTGCGTTAACACGAGAGCTAGTTCGCTAAAACTTAGCTTTTTTAATTATAATGTAACTCACACACGTATTTTGTTTGTTATTTTGAAGGACGAAAATATATTTATATTCCAATAAAAAGTTTGCTATATTGGTGGGTCATGGTAGGCGATTTATTTTATTAATATTCAAGATTCTTAGCTACGGCACCTTCAACACATTCAACGCTTGTTAACCATACAACAGCACGAACGTTTAATCGGCGTGTTAAATAACAGATGCGGTGAACTCTGAGCCGCTGAAGCATCTGAACACCACGCGATAACAAAATATAAAGTGCAACTTACTTTCAAAACAAAGTGAAACAGTACAATATAAAATACTATCGAAAATATACACTTGAATAAAGTTATAAAACAATGCTTCAAGTTTCACACAAAAACTTAAATAGCTGCTTCGACACAACATTCATTTACACACAGCAATATAAACAATAATATAAACGTATTGTTTAGGCTCACCTAGGAGTGATAAGCGAGTGTATTCAGTAAAATTGCAGGAGCGTTGGCACACTTTACAGCTTAATGTGGACAAAACTGAAACTCTGGTGATTGCTCCTGATGATAAGATTCCATGGTTGAGTCAGTACTTGGGTGACTTAGGTCAGTCTGTCAAACTGAGCCTGAGAAACCTGGGTGTTGTATTTGATAAAGACATGTCTCTTGTTCAACACTGCAGAAAACTGACCAGAAACTGTTTCCTTCAACTGAGAAAAATCTCTAAACTTAGGAAAATGTTGTCACAACATGATCTGGAGCTTGTAATCCATGCGTTTGTTTCTTCTCGTCTGGACTATTGTAACGGTTTGTTTTCATGTCTTAACAAGAAGGAGCTGTCTCGTCTGCAGTTGATTCAGAACTCTGCAGCGAGAATTCTGACCCGCTCAAGTAGGAGAACTCACATTTCTCCGATCCTTAAAACTCTTCACTGGCTTCCAGTTTCTTTCAGGATCAACTTTAAAATTCTGGTTCTTACTTTCAGAGCTATTCATGGTCAGGCTCCTCCTTACATCACTGATCTGATCCAGCCTTACACCCCAGCTCGGTCTCTGAGGTCTGTGGATCAGAATCTACTGATGGTTCCACGCACACGGCTCAGGACCAGAGGAGAGAAATCTTTTCAGGCTGTTTCTCCTAAGCTTTGGAACAATCTTCCTCTCTCTTTGCGCTTGATGGAGTCTACTGACTCCTTTAAGAAACATCTTAAGACGTTTCTATTTGTTCAGGCTTTTCCTTGAATTTCTCGAACTTGTTGTTCTCGGTGTTGTCTTGATCTTTGAAGTATGTACTGTTTTGAGTATTGTTTTTGATTGTTAAAGCGCTTTGTGACCCTGGTCTCGAAAAGCGCTATATAAATAAATATTACTTACTTACTTACTTACTTACACGTGTCTCAGTCTCTGAGCCGCTGAAGCATCTGAACACCACGCGTCTCATCCGTGGAACGCAGGTAAAAAACAATGGCCGTCTTAAAGCGACAGTGTCTTGATGCGATACATGCATTGAAAAGTAATAAAACATAAAACACGAAAATAACAACTGGGTTTAATTATATACTTCCAGTGAAAATAATTGAAACATAAAACGACAAATAAACGGCTGGGTTACATTACTAAAAACTAAAGCCTGACAGAGGGGGAGTGGCGCGGGAATGAACTACCGTACTTACTGGCGCGCGCATGTACAGACAGCATATACATCTGTTGTTTTGAGCGAGCACCATAAACCGAATATACACAATAATCCATAGTGGTATTGGTTACAAGTGTCTACACGTGGTGTTCACTGCGCAGGTTAACTGTACCGCATTACAAGTAATAGAATGTAACTTAATGTTGGTGAACCACATAGCAATTCATCTACATTAGAAGTCTAAAAAGCGAATGGTAGTACAGTCACGGTGAATACAATTGTATAAATCGTTGAATTCATTTAAATATAAGTCAGCAGATGGAGAGACTTACCACAGTCTTTACCAATGGAAACATGGCGGTGGTCCATGAGGTCCAATTACTCTAGAAACTTCTGGATCATTTGAAATGGGCGGAGCATATTAAGATATTAACACTGAATATTGTTAAATTGACCCTTGACAGTGTTCATTCACTTTTTACACTGAATAAATAACACCTGGGTTTTAACTCTGGATATTGACAACAGCACTGCAGGGGGAGGAGCCACGTTTTACACCTGTTGTTGTTGTGTTACATCTGGAAGAGTTAAACCAGTCTATGAAATAGTTAAAATACATTAACACTTCCTTTTTGACACTTGGAAATTTACTGTGCACGAACGCACACATTAAACAAATGCGCACACCCACATAAAACAAACGCGCACGCACACATAAAACACACGCATGCGTACACGGACATGCACTGACAAACGCACACACACACGGTGACATGCACACATAAAACACACGCACGCACGCACACATAAAACAAACGCGGACGCACACATCAAAGAAACGCGCACGCACACCTAAAACACACGCATGCACACACAGACATGCACTGACACACGCCCACACACACGGTGACATGCACACATAAACACACGCACGCACGCACACATAAAACAAACGCGGACGCACACAAAACAAACGCGCACGCACACATTAAACACACGCATGCACACACAGACATGCACTGACACACGCACACACACACGGTGACATGCACACATAAAACACACACACGCACGCACACGCAGACACACACTGACACATGCGCACACACACCAGTGACATGCACACAAACGCATAACTACACATCACAAACAAACCTATATATATTTTTTTTAATCTGCGCTGTTGTGAAAGTGTGTTTCCCCTCTGGGGATGAATAAAGCTTTTCTATTCTATTCTATTCTAAAAAAAATCCGCGTTTGTTTTATGTGTTCGTGCGTGCGTGTGTTTTATGTTTGCATGTCACCGTGTGTGTGTGCGTTTGTCAGTGCATGTCTATGTATGCATGCGTGTGTTTTATGTGTGCGTGCGCGTTTGTTTTGTGTGCGTCCGCGTTTGTTTTATGTGTGCATGTCACCGTGTGTGTGTGCGTGTGTCAGTGCATGTCTGTGTGTGCATCCGTGTGTTTTGTGTGCGCGCGCGCGCATTTGTTTTATGTGTGCATGCGCGCATTTGTTTTATGTGTGCATGCGCGCATTTGTTTTATGTGTGCGTGCGCGCATTTGTTTCATGTGACATGCACACATAAAACACACGCACGCACGCACACATAAAACAAACGCGGACGCACACAAAACACACGCATGCACACACAGACATGCACTGACACACGCACACACACGGTGACATGCACACATAAAACACACACACGCATGCACACACAGACATGCACTGACACACGCACACACACGGTGACATGCACACATAAAACACACACACGCACGCACACGCAGACACACACTGACACATGCGCACACACACCAATGACATGCACACAAACGCATAACTACAGATCACAAACAAACCTATAAAATCCGCGTTTGTTTTATGTGTGCGTGCGTGCGTGTGTTTTATGTTTGCATGTCACCGTGTGTGTGTGCGTTTGTCAGTGCATGTCTGTGTATGCATGCGTGTGTTTTATGTGTGCGTGCGCGTTTGTTTTATGTGGGTGTGCGCATTTGTTTAATGTGTGCGTGCGTGTGTTGTGTGCGTGTGCATTTGTTTTGTCTGTGCGCGCGCATTTGTTTTGTGTGCTCTTGCGCATTTGTTTTGTGTGCGCGTGCGCATTTCTTTAATATGTGCGTGCGCGCATTTGTTTTATGTGTGCGTGCGCGCATTTGTTTTATGTGACGTGCGCGCATTTGTTTTATGTGTGCATGCGCGCATTTGCTTTATGTGTGCATGCGCGCATTTGTTTTATGTGTGCATGCGCGCATTTGTTTTATGTGTGCATGCGCGCATTTGTTTTATGTGTGCGTGCGCGCATTTGTTTCATGTGACATGCACAAATAAAACACACGCACGCACGCACACATAAAACAAACGCGGACGCACACAAAACACACGCATGCACACACAGACATGCACTGACACACGCACACACACGGTGACATGCACACATAAAACACACACACGCACGCACACGCAGACACACACTGACACATGCGCACACACACCAATGACATGCACACAAACGCATAACTACACATCACAAACAAACCTATAAAACCCGCGTTTGTTTTATGTGTGCGTGCGTGCGTGTGTTTTATGTTTGCATGTCACCGTGTGTGTGTGCGTTTGTCAGTGCATGTCTGTGTATGCATGCGTGTGTTTTATGTGTGCGTGCGCGTTTGTTTTATGTGGGTGTGCGCATTTGTTTAATGTGTGCGTGCGTGTGTTGTGTGCGTGTGCATTTGTTTTATCTGTGCGCGCGCATTTGTTTTGTGTGCTCTTGCGCATTTGTTTTGTGTGCGCGTGCGCATTTCTTTAATATGTGCGTGCGCGCATTTGTTTTATGTGTGCGTGCGCGCATTTGTTTTATGTGACGTGCGCGCATTTGTTTTATGTGTGCATGCGCGCATTTGCTTTATGTGTGCATGCGCGCATTTGTTTTATGTGTGCATGCGCGCATTTGTTTTATGTGTGCATGCGCGCATTTGTTTTATGTGTGCATGCGCGCATTTGTTTTATGTGTGCGTGCGCGCATTTGTTTCATGTGACATGCACACATAAAACACACGCACGCACGCACACATAAAACAAACGCGGACGCACACAAAACACACGCATGCACACACAGACATGCACTGACACACGCACACACACGGTGACATGCACACATAAAACACACACACGCACGCACACGCAGACACACACTGACACATGCGCACACACACCAATGACATGCACACAAACGCATAACTACACATCACAAACAAACCTATAAAACCCGCGTTTGTTTTATGTGTGCGTGCGTGCGTGTGTTTTATGTTTGCATGTCACCGTGTGTGTGTGCGTTTGTCAGTGCATGTCTGTGTATGCATGCGTGTGTTTTATGTGTGCGTGCGCGTTTGTTTTTTGTGGGTGTGCGCATTTGTTTAATGTGTGCGTGCGTGTGTTGTGTGCGTGTGCATTTGTTTTATCTGTGCGCGCGCATTTGTTTTGTGTGCTCTTGCGCATTTGTTTTGTGTGCGCGTGCGCATTTCTTTAATATGTGCGTGCGCGCATTTGTTTTATGTGTGCGTGCGCGCATTTGTTTTATGTGACGTGCGCGCATTTGTTTTATGTGTGCATGCGCGCATTTGCTTTATGTGTGCATGCGCGCATTTGTTTTATGTGTGCATGCGCGCATTTGTTTTATGTGCGCGTGCGCGCATTTGTTTCATGTGACATGCACACATAAAACACACGCACGCACGCACACATAAAACAAACGCGGACGCACACAAAACACACGCATGCACACACAGACATGCACTGACACACGCACACACACGGTGACATGCACACATAAAACACACACACGCACGCACAAGCAGACACACACTGACACATGCGCACACACACCAATGACATGCACACAAACGCATAACTACACATCACAAACAAACCTATAAAATCCGCGTTTGTTTTATGTGTGCGTGCGTGCGTGTGTTTTATGTTTGCATGTCACCGTGTGTGTGTGCGTTTGTCAGTGCATGTCTGTGTATGCATGCGTGTGTTTTATGTGTGCGTGCGCGTTTGTTTAATGTGGGTGTGCGCATTTGTTTAATGTGTGCGTGCGTGTGTTGTGTGTTGACACGCGCAAGCATTGACGCACATTGACACACGCGCAAGCATTGACGCACATTGACACGCGCGCAAGCATTGACGCACATTGACACTCGCGCGCATATTGACGCACGCACACGCATTGACACGCACGGGCGCATTGACGCACATTGACACGCGCGCAAGCATTGACGCACATTGACACGCGCGCAAGCATATTGACACACGCACACGCATTGACACGCACGCAAGCATTGACGCACATTGACACGCGCGCAAGCATTGACGCACATTGACACACGCGCGCGCATTGACACACATTGACACGCACATGACAATGGACGTGAGGTTCTGGTCTGCAGCCCACATCTGTGTATCGGATAGTCTGTCAAACATAAAAATGTAAACGGTTAGACTTTTATGATGCAATATACGAGGAACTAACTAAACATATACTGTACACACCTCCATGATGATTGCCTTTCTCAAGTGGCTTTGTATGTGCTGTTGGGTTTTGTCCATCTGTGCTGGTCTGAATTTGGTGACCTCACAAAAAGGGCAGTGAAAGAACAAGCAACACTGACGGCTGTGGAGTGAAGTACATCCTCAAACCTGGCTGATGTTTAACTGATCAGCCATTTATGAGATTAATGAAAGCTTTGACAGAAACTGTTTTCTATATCACAGACTAAGCTACACACACAGGCAAATGAAAACAGCCAGAAATATGTTATGTTCACTGAACACATCATTTATGAACACATTTTTCATGTTGTATAAAACTCAAACATTCTATTGAATGACTGAACAATCTACTTTAATATCCTCGTGTCCAATTAGTTCATATTCAACGTCTGCTATCTCTGGTCTGTTTATCTGGATTCTTGTCACGGGGGCAGCAGCTTCAGCAGAGAGGTCCATACTTTCTTCTCCCCAGTTACATCGTCCAGCTCTTTCTGGAGGACCCCCCTGTGTTTCCAGCCCAGTGGAGGAACATGCTTCTTCAGTGTGTTCTGGGTCTTCCCCGGGTTCTACCATCAGTGGAACATGTTCCACTTCATCGGACTTATTCTCAGATGAATAAATTGATCTAAGACAAGAAAAAAATAAGTCAGTTTAGATTAAAAAAAAAGCTCAAACTAATTGAAATTCTCACGGATGCTCCGTTGAATCCATACATTCATTCATTCCCACTGCCACCTCCTAATAAGAAATAATGATCGTTTCTCTGATGCACAAATACTGCAGTGCTGAAGATATTAAACCAAAATTGACATTCATTTTAATTGTACAAGTGATGACATTTGCAAAATTAATCAACATTACATTTAAACATTAAATCACTTTGATAAATGACTAAAAAACATTCTTACATACCTTCCTTCTTCTCTTGAACTCTTTTCCATCTGGTTAAGGAGAAAAATAATTCAAGGAAATGACTCCAGATAAACACAAATCAATATAATAATGTGATTTTTATGAATGCATTTGTTTTTTACCTCTTTTTCTTTTTTTATACCAATAAACTACAGAACATGTGATCAGTAGAACGATCACAGCAACAATAATTCCAGCCACTTCTCCTGGTGTCAAACCTTCTCGACATACAGAGTCAGAAGAAATAGTTCCTTCTCGTAGATATGTTGAACATCTACAAAGACAAGTGGAGACAGTTTAGAAGAAAACATCTGGAGCAAACATTTGTGAAGCTTCACTCACTGTTTGTGATCCTAACATGACGTGAACGTTCCATTTGAAAATGTTCCTTCACTGCAGGTTCCACACTCAGTGTCTGTGGAGGACGTTCCTGTGAAGAACATTGTGTGTGTCTTATAGTTTCTGCACTCTTGCATTTCACATGTTGGATGTGAAACTCGCCTGCTCTGATGATGAACTGTCCTGGTTCACATGTGGAGTGTTGCTGTGCTGCCACACATGTGTCCACTGAGCCGTCCACACAGAAAAAACCCTCCAGAGGTTCACACTTGGTGTTTGCTGTGAAGGTACAGGATCTGATCTCTCTCAGTCCTGTTAGTCAATAACAAATTCTACATCACATCTACATACTGACCAACTCATCATTCTAGTGAAGAACAAACTTTACCTTCAGTACAGACGAGACACTTGAAACCATGTTTCTCTCGGTTCAATTTGTCCATGTAAGTTCCATCATCACAGACAGTGCAGGACGGAGATGGAAATTCTGTGCAATGAACATTGACTCTGAATCCTGTGAGAGAAATAAATAAATGACACATTTGAGTGACGTTTTACATCAAGACTCCTGACAGTTACTCTTATAAGAAAAAAGGTCAACATTTAAAATAGGCAGAATACATTTGATAGAATCAACATACAAGTGTCATGCTTATGTTCTTTTGTTTTATTTTGAAGGTGGTTTTCCGTTTTCATGTGTCCTGTGTTTTGAGTGACAGACGCTGGCAGGTGCGCGGCTGGGGATGATGGAGTGGCGGGTTCTTCCCATTGATAAGGAGCGTCTCTACCCGGAAGAACTCGCCAGAGTATTGCGTTTCCAGACCAGGTTGGCTGTCCTTTCGATCTCGCTCCTCGCCTTTGAATCACAACTGGATAATCCTTTGGATACTCCTGACGTTGTCAGCACTTTTATTTACTCAAGTGAGTCCTTTTGTCTTTTTGTTTTAGTTGCTGTTGGGACCCCGATCTCCAGAAGTGCCCTGCCTTCGCCCCGAGTGCCTGTTTTGTTTTTTTGTTCCTATTACGGACCGCTCTGGATCTATATAAGACTTTTTTTTCTGAATTTTTCCTCCGTGGATTATTTAGAAGATAGCTGGGAAGGGCGACAGGTCTTGATACCTTCACTTAAACTTAGCGTTACATTTACCGATGTCAATAAAATGAAAAGAGACTTTAATAAACCACAACATGTACCTGTGCTCCTTCCAGCTGGACACTCAACATCCTTATCCTTCAACAGTGGACACTGTGACGTCACTCCTTCAACATCCTTATCCTTGAGAGAAAAGATCATTTAATATCAGATGATTTTTGAGAATCTATCAGTGATAGTTTCGTAGATTCTTCCGCGTCTGACCGTTATAAACCTCCTTGTAGGTGGACAACGCATGCGCAAATGCGTGGTTGATTTCCAACCTCGTGTACTGTACTGACACTAATAGAATGTTTTTCCATCATATTTGTCCATCATGATGAGTGCCATGGATCATACATGAACACACATGTTTAATGATAAATATTTGTTACCAGAGAACAATTGTTTCAACTGTAATGAAGCATACATGTTTGATATTTACCAATTAGTGTTAAATATTAGCTATATTGATGTTTGAGATAAAATGGGGACCCTTGAAATAAAAAGAAAGACCCACACTGTTAAGTCTTTCTGTAGGTTTGTTTATTGGACATAATAAATCGTTTTAGCAACACTAGAGGGCAGCAGAGAGTACAAGTTGCTTTGCGTGCAGGTGGAGAGACAGGACGAGCTAATGAGATCACCTGTGCAGGTGAAGCTTCTGTCTACAGAGCATGACTACAGCCAAGGTAATGTTAAACTCTTCTGTTAAATTGTTCTCATTTGGAGAGAATATCTAAGGATTATGGACATAAACTTGCAGTGTGACTGCAGTTCACACTTTTAATGATGTCGTCGTTGTAAATCTAAAACGTCCCGAGAAAGTAGAATTCTAGTGTTTCTGATCCCATCATGCAGGGAATAGCAGGTTTGATATAAATGTACATGAATTGATTCATTAAAGATATTATTACATTTGTCTCTTTTAACATTAAGACTTCATCACAAAGTATCATTTCTGGAGATGATTTGACTTCAATGTTGACAACAGTTTATACTGAGTGGATCTAGTATAACACTGACAGACCCGGCTGCAGAAAAACATTTAAGGGGGGGCATTACATTTTTTCAGGGGGGCAAACTTTTCAACCTAAAAACGTATTGGCTTCAGGCTGAACAATGGCTCTGGGACGACTCGCACAGTGCAGAGAAATAATTCTCCCATTACTAAAAAGTGACGGTTGATCCCAAAATCTAAAAAAACAACTAACAACCAACAACAAAGTTTAGTGCTGTGTCCATGTATTAAACTAAAGCACCACAGCTTCACTTCTACTAAAACATAAGCACTGAAGTCAACCTGAACACTGGATTGAACATCAAATAAGTTTTCATCTCATTGAACAAAATCATGGTAGGTGTGATGTGTGATCTGTTTGATACTTGATGAAGCCCAGTTGCTGCACATTGGCGCACGCATTGACGCACATTCTTCTTCTGAGAGTTGTAACACAGCGTCTCTTAACTGTTGAGCATGGTCCCGTCGTCTCGCACCAACGTCCATCTCCTCACTTTCGCTCTTCACTTTCCCGTACATACCGGGGACGTTCGTTAGCAAAGTTCGTTGCTAATAACCGTTAGCTTCGCCTCAGGAGCAGGTCCGAAAAAGTCGCTTCTGACACCAATGTAACGTTTGGTCCTCCACACATGACCAGACGGTTGTCTTGCACAGATATTGTTTCTTTGTTCGCTGTACTCACAGAGAGGTTATTGTTTCGGCCACAACCAACGCCGCTCGTTCTTCACACCACTAGTTGAACACGAAATCTCTCTAACAACAACTGCGCATGCGCACAGACTCACCTTCTTAAAGTGCCCGCAACATTAATGAACAGAACAAACAGGATCGTTACAATATATATACAGTATATACACACACACACACACACACACACGTCTATACACATACACACATATACATATACACACACACACGTCTATACACATACACACATATATATACACACACGTCTATACACATACACACATATACACACATATATATACACACACGTCTATACACATACACACATATACACACACACACGTCTATACACATACACACATATACACACATATATATACACACACACGTCTATACACATACACACATATATAAACACACACACGTATATATATATACACACACACACACACACACACGTCTATACACATACACACATATACACACACGTCTATACACATACACACATATATATACACACACGTCTATACACACACATATATACACACACACACGTCTATACACATACACACATATATATACACACACACGTCTATACACATACACACACACATATACACACACACGTCTATACACATACACACATATATGTACACACATATAAACACACGTCTATACGCATTGACACACCCGCACGCATTGACGACCCGGGTTACATTTGACGCGTCGCCCATCTCTTCGTTGCCTTGGTAACGTGACGTGTCGCTGTTTCATTTGGCTACCGTAATTCTACAACTATGAAGCTCATTTGAAATGTTTAATGTCAACAGTGTGATTCTAATCCTGATTGTGCTTAACGACCTCAAACCACTTTAAGGAGGTACAGAGTGAATATAAATCGGTAAAAATGCTTAATTTTAATTTTTTGGAGCTTGGATTGTTTACGCATCGCGGAAGTCAAGAAGCTCTCGCGGATTAAAACATGCTTAAAAGGTCCTGTAAAAGTGACTATATTGTATATTTTTAGGTGTTTCAACTCCATAATGTTGACATTGTTTTATGAATGAGTAAAATAAAGTCTGTGCTATTTCGCTTGATCCTCTTTATAATCCGGTGCGCTTTTCTATGAAAATAGAAGCTTTCATTGAGATTGCGTTTATGGACATATGTTTTCTTTTTATTTAGCTGCGATTATGAGCGTCTACGTGACGTTTGTCAACATTAATCGCGAGTCTGCAGGGGTGACGTCACACATGCTAATCAACTGATCCTGCAGCGGTGACGTCACACCACAGGAATACAATGAGATATTGTGCTTGTTTGTTTAAAAGCGCCATGAATACAATAGTAGATGCGTGCTTGTATAAAGACCGAGTTAAGTTTAGTTTAAATTTAGCGTCAGCTAAAAAGTTTTCAAATTGCCGCATACGCAACTTCCGGATGATGACGTCACACTTGTTGACAAAGATCGATCGCATTTTATCCTCACGTTTGTGCATAACTTGACGGAATCAGGTGCGCGTCACTCGTCTATTGAGGTAAGATATCATTATTGCTTTAAGACTCAGAAATAATGTTTCATTGCGTGTAATGTAACTTTCTGTGGTGCGTTAACACGAGAGCTAGTTCGCTAAAACTTAGCTTTTTTAATTATAATGTAACTCACACACGTATTTTGTTTGTTATTTTGAAGGACGAAAATATATTTATATTCCAATAAAAAGTTTGCTATATTGGTGGGTCATGGTAGGCGATTTATTTTATTAATATTCAAGATTCTTAGCTACGGCACCTTCAACACATTCAACGCTTGTTAACCATACAACAGCACGAACGTTTAATCGGCGTGTTAAATAACAGATGCGGTGAACTCTGAGCCGCTGAAGCATCTGAACACCACGCGATAACAAAATATAAAGTGCAACTTACTTTCAAAACAAAGTGAAACAGTACAATATAAAATACTATCGAAAATATACACTTGAATAAAGTTATAAAACAATGCTTCAAGTTTCACACAAAAACTTAAATAGCTGCTTCGACACAACATTCATTTACACACAGCAATATAAACAATAATATAAACGTATTGTTTAGGCTCACCTAGGAGTGATAAGCGAGTGTATTCAGTAAAATTGCAGGAGCGTTGGCACACTTTACAGCTTAATGTGGACAAAACTGAAACTCTGGTGATTGCTCCTGATGATAAGATTCCATGGTTGAGTCAGTACTTGGGTGACTTAGGTCAGTCTGTCAAACTGAGCCTGAGAAACCTGGGTGTTGTATTTGATAAAGACATGTCTCTTGTTCAACACTGCAGAAAACTGACCAGAAACTGTTTCCTTCAACTGAGAAAAATCTCTAAACTTAGGAAAATGTTGTCACAACATGATCTGGAGCTTGTAATCCATGCGTTTGTTTCTTCTCGTCTGGACTATTGTAACGGTTTGTTTTCATGTCTTAACAAGAAGGAGCTGTCTCGTCTGCAGTTGATTCAGAACTCTGCAGCGAGAATTCTGACCCGCTCAAGTAGGAGAACTCACATTTCTCCGATCCTTAAAACTCTTCACTGGCTTCCAGTTTCTTTCAGGATCAACTTTAAAATTCTGGTTCTTACTTTCAGAGCTATTCATGGTCAGGCTCCTCCTTACATCACTGATCTGATCCAGCCTTACACCCCAGCTCGGTCTCTGAGGTCTGTGGATCAGAATCTACTGATGGTTCCACGCACACGGCTCAGGACCAGAGGAGAGAAATCTTTTCAGGCTGTTGCTCCTAAGCTTTGGAACAATCTTCCTCTCTCTTTGCGCTTGATGGAGTCTACTGACTCCTTTAAGAAACATCTTAAGACGTTTCTATTTGTTCAGGCTTTTCCTTGAATTTCTCGAACTTGTTGTTCTCGGTGTTGTCTTGATCTTTGAAGTATGTACTGTTTTGAGTATTGTTTTTGATTGTTAAAGCGCTTTGTGACCCTGGTCTCGAAAAGCGCTATATAAATAAATATTACTTACTTACTTACTTACTTACACGTGTCTCAGTCTCTGAGCCGCTGAAGCATCTGAACACCACGCGTCTCATCCGTGGAACGCAGGTAAAAAACAATGGCCGTCTTAAAGCGACAGTGTCTTGATGCGATACATGCATTGAAAAGTAATAAAACATAAAACACGAAAATAACAACTGGGTTTAATTATATACTTCCAGTGAAAATAATTGAAACATAAAACGACAAATAAACGGCTGGGTTACATTACTAAAAACTAAAGCCTGACAGAGGGGGAGTGGCGCGGGAATGAACTACCGTACTTACTGGCGCGCGCATGTACAGACAGCATATACATCTGTTGTTTTGAGCGAGCACCATAAACCGAATATACACAATAATCCATAGTGGTATTGGTTACAAGTGTCTACACGTGGTGTTCACTGCGCAGGTTAACTGTACCGCATTACAAGTAATAGAATGTAACTTAATGTTGGTGAACCACATAGCAATTCATCTACATTAGAAGTCTAAAAAGCGAATGGTAGTACAGTCACGGTGAATACAATTGTATAAATCGTTTAATTCATTTAAATATAAGTCAGCAGATGGAGAGACTTACCACAGTCTTTACCAATGGAAACATGGCGGTGGTCCATGAGGTCCAATTACTCTAGAAACTTCTGGATCATTTGAAATGGGCGGAGCATATTAAGATATTAACACTGAATATTGTTAAATTGACCCTTGACAGTGTTCATTCACTTTTTACACTGAATAAATAACACCTGGGTTTTAACTCTGGATATTGACAACAGCACTGCAGGGGGAGGAGCCACGTTTTACACCTGTTGTTGTTGTGTTACATCTGGAAGAGTTAAACCAGTCTATGAAATAGTTAAAATACATTAACACTTCCTTTTTGACACTTGGAAATTTACTGTGCACGAACGCACACATTAAACAAATGCGCACACCCACATAAAACAAACGCGCACGCACACATAAAACACACGCATGCGTACACGGACATGCACTGACAAACGCACACACACACGGTGACATGCACACATAAAACACACGCACGCACGCACACATAAAACAAACGCGGACGCACACATCAAAGAAACGCGCACGCACACCTAAAACACACGCATGCACACGCAGACACACACTGACACATGCGCACACACACCAGTGACATGCACACAAACGCATAACTACACATCACAAACAAACCTATATATATTTTTTTTAATCTGCGCTGTTGTGAAAGTGTGTTTCCCCTCTGGGGATGAATAAAGCTTTTCTATTCTATTCTATTCTAAAAAAAAATCCGCGTTTGTTTTATGTGTTCGTGCGTGCGTGTGTTTTATGTTTGCATGTCACCGTGTGTGTGTGCGTTTGTCAGTGCATGTCTATGTATGCATGCGTGTGTTTTATGTGTGCGTGCGCGTTTGTTTTGTGTGCGTCCGCGTTTGTTTTATGTGTGCATGTCACCGTGTGTGTGTGCGTGTGTCAGTGCATGTCTGTGTGTGCATCCGTGTGTTTTGTGTGCGCGCGCGCGCATTTGTTTTATGTGTGCATGCGCGCATTTGTTTTATGTGTGCATGCGCGCATTTGTTTTATGTGTGCGTGCGCGCATTTGTTTCATGTGACATGCACACATAAAACACACGCACGCACGCACACATAAAACAAACGCGGACGCACACAAAACACACGCATGCACACACAGACATGCACTGACACACGCACACACACGGTGACATGCACACATAAAACACACACACGCATGCACACACAGACATGCACTGACACACGCACACACACGGTGACATGCACACATAAAACGCACACACGCACGCACACGCAGACACACACTGACACATGCGCACACACACCAATGACATGCACACAAACGCATAACTACACATCACAAACAAACCTATAAAATCCGCGTGTGTTTTATGTTTGCATGTCACCGTGTGTGTGTGCGTTTGTCAGTGCATGTCTGTGTATGCATGCGTGTGTTTTATGTGTGCGTGCGCGTTTGTTTTATGTGGGTGTGCGCATTTGTTTAATGTGTGCGTGCGTGTGTTGTGTGCGTGTGCATTTGTTTTATCTGTGCGCGCGCATTTGTTTTGTGTGCTCTTGCGCATTTGTTTTGTGTGCGCGTGCGCATTTCTTTAATATGTGCGTGCGCGCATTTGTTTTATGTGTGCGTGCGCGCATTTGTTTTATGTGACGTGCGCGCATTTGTTTTATGTGTGCATGCGCGCATTTGCTTTATGTGTGCATGCGCGCATTTGTTTTATGTGTGCATGCGCGCATTTGTTTTATGTGTGCATGCGCGCATTTGTTTTATGTGTGCGTGCGCGCATTTGTTTCATGTGACATGCACACATAAAACACACGCACGCACGCACACATAAAACAAACGCGGACGCACACAAAACACACGCATGCACACACAGACATGCACTGACACACGCACACACACGGTGACATGCACACATAAAACACACACACACACGCACGCACACGCAGACACACACTGACACATGCGCACACACACCAATGACATGCACACAAACGCATAACTACACATCACAAACAAACCTATAAAACCCGCGTTTGTTTTATGTGTGCGTGCGTGCGTGTGTTTTATGTTTGCATGTCACCGTGTGTGTGTGCGTTTGTCAGTGCATGTCTGTGTATGCATGCGTGTGTTTTATGTGTGCGTGCGCGTTTGTTTTATGTGGGTGTGCGCATTTGTTTTATGTGTGCGTGCGTGTGTTGTGTGCGTGTGCATTTGTTTTATCTGTGCGCGCGCATTTGTTTTGTGTGCTCTTGCGCATTTGTTTTTGTGTGCGCGTGCGCATTTCTTTAATATGTGCGTGCGCGCATTTGTTTTATGTGTGCGTGCGCGCATTTGTTTTATGTGACGTGCGCGCATTTGTTTTATGTGTGCATGCGCGCATTTGCTTTATGTGTGCATGCGCGCATTTGTTTTATGTGTGCATGCGCGCATTTGTTTTATGTGTGCGTGCGCGCATTTGTTTCATGTGACATGCACACATAAAACACACGCACGCACGCACACATAAAACAAACGCGGACGCACACAAAACACACGCATTATGTGTGCGTGCGTGCGTGTGTTTTATGTTTGCATGTCACCGTGTGTGTGTGCGTTTGTCAGTGCATGTCTGTGTATGCATGCGTGTGTTTTATGTGTGCGTGCGCGTTTGTTTAATGTGGGTGTGCGCATTTGTTTAATGTGTGCGTGCGTGTGTTGTGTGTTGACACGCGCAAGCATTGACGCACATTGTTTTGTGTGCGTCCGCGTTTGTTTTATGTGTGCATGTCACCGTGTGTGTGTGCGTGTGTCAGTGCATGTCTGTGTGTGCATCCGTGTGTTTTGTGTGCGCGCGCGCGCATTTGTTTTATGTGTGCATGCGCGCATTTGTTTTATGTGTGCATGCGCGCATTTGTTTTATGTGTGCGTGCGCGCATTTGTTTCATGTGACATGCACACATAAAACACACGCACGCACGCACGCACGCACACATAAAACAAACGCGGACGCACACAAAACACACGCATGCACACACAGACATGCACTGACACACGCACACACACGGTGACATGCACACATAAAACACACACACGCATGCACACACAGACATGCACTGACACACGCACACACACGGTGACATGCACACATAAAACACACACACGCACGCACACGCAGACACACACTGACACATGCGCACACACACCAATGACATGCACACAAACGCATAACTACACATCACAAACAAACCTATAAAATCCGCGTTTGTTTTATGTGTGCGTGCGTGCGTGTGTTTTATGTTTGCATGTCACCGTGTGTGTGTGCGTTTGTCAGTGCATGTCTGTGTATGCATGCGTGTGTTTTATGTGTGCGTGCGCGTTTGTTTTATGTGGGTGTGCGCATTTGTTTAATGTGTGCGTGTGCATTTGTTTTATCTGTGCGCGCGCATTTGTTTTGTGTGCTCTTGCGCATTTGTTTTGTGTGCGCGTGCGCATTTCTTTAATATGTGCGTGCGCGCATTTGTTTTATGTGTGCGTGCGCGCATTTGTTTTATGTGACGTGCGCGCATTTGTTTTATGTGTGCATGCGCGCATTTGCTTTATGTGTGCATGCGCGCATTTGTTTTATGTGTGCATGCGCGCATTTGTTTTATGTGTGCATGCGCGCATTTGGTTTATATGTGCGTGCGCGCATTTGTTTCATGTGACATGCACACATAAAACACACGCACGCACACATAAAACAAACGCGGACGCACACAAAACACACGCATGCACACACAGACATGCACTGACACACGCACACACACGGTGACATGCACACATAAAACACACACACGCACGCACACGCAGACACACACTGACACATGCGCACACACACCAATGACATGCACACAAACGCATAACTACACATCACAAACAAACCTATAAAACCCGCGTTTGTTTTATGTGTGCGTGCGTGCGTGTGTTTTATGTTTGCATGTCACCGTGTGTGTGTGCGTTTGTCAGTGCATGTCTGTGTATGCATGCGTGTGTTTTATGTGTGCGTGCACGTTTGTTTTATGTGGGTGTGCGCATTTGTTTAATGTGTGCGTGCGTGTGTTGTGTGCGTGTGCATTTGTTTTATCTGTGCGCGCGCATTTGTTTTGTGTGCTCTTGCGCATTTGTTTTGTGTGCGCGTGCGCATTTCTTTAATATGTGCGTGCGCGCATTTGTTTTATGTGTGCGTGCGCGCATTTGTTTTATGTGACGTGCGCGCATTTGTTTTATGTGTGCATGCGCGCATTTGCTTTATGTGTGCATGCGCGCATTTGCTTTATGTGTGCATGCGCGCATTTGTTTTATGTGTGCATGCGCGCATTTGTTTTATGTGTGCGTGCGCGCATTTGTTTCATGTGACATGCACACATAAAACACACGCACGCACGCACACATAAAACAAACGCGGACGCACACAAAACACACGCATGCACACACAGACATGCACTGACACACGCACACACACGGTGACATGCACACATAAAACACACACACGCACGCACACGCAGACACACACTGACACATGCGCACACACACCAATGACATGCACACAAACGCATAACTACACATCACAAACAAACCTATAAAATCCGCGTTTGTTTTATGTGTGCGTGCGTGCGTGTGTTTTATGTTTGCATGTCACCGTGTGTGTGTGCGTTTGTCAGTGCATGTCTGTGTATGCATGCGTGTGTTTTATGTGTGCGTGCGCGTTTGTTTAATGTGGGTGTGCGCATTTGTTTAATGTGTGCGTGCGTGTGTTGTGTGTTGACACGCGCAAGCATTGACGCACATTGACACACGCGCAAGCATTGACGCACATTGACACGCGCGCAAGCATTGACGCACATTGACACTCGCGCGCATATTGACGCACGCACACGCATTGACACGCACGGGCGCATTGACGCACATTGACACGCACGCGCGCATTGACGCACATTGACACGCGCGCAAGCATTGACGCACATTGACACGCGCGCAAGCATATTGACACACGCACACGCATTGACACGCACGCAAGCATTGACGCACATTGACACGCGCGCAAGCATTGACGCACATTGACACACGCGCGCGCATTGACACACATTGACACGCACATGACAATGGACGTGAGGTTCTGGTCTGCAGCCCACATCTGTGTATCGGATAGTCTGTCAAACATAAAAATGTAAACGGTTAGACTTTTATGATGCAATATACGAGGAACTAACTAAACATATACTGTACACACCTCCATGATGATTGCCTTTCTCAAGTGGCTTTGTATGTGCTGTTGGGTTTTGTCCATCTGTGCTGGTCTGAATTTGGTGACCTCACAAAAAGGGCAGTGAAAGAACAAGCAACACTGACGGCTGTGGAGTGAAGTACATCCTCAAACCTGGCTGATGTTTAACTGATCAGCCATTTATGAGATTAATGAAAGCTTTGACAGAAACTGTTTTCTATATCACAGACTAAGCTACACACACAGGCAAATGAAAACAGCCAGAAATATGTTATGTTCACTGAACACATCATTTATGAACACATTTTTCATGTTGTATAAAACTCAAACATTCTATTGAATGACTGAACAATCTACTTTAATATCCTCGTGTCCAATTAGTTCATATTCAACGTCTGCTATCTCTGGTCTGTTTATCTGGATTCTTGTCACGGGGGCAGCAGCTTCAGCAGAGAGGTCCATACTTTCTTCTCCCCAGTTACATCGTCCAGCTCTTTCTGGAGGACCCCCCTGTGTTTCCAGCCCAGTGGAGGAACATGCTTCTTCAGTGTGTTCTGGGTCTTCCCCGGGTTCTACCATCAGTGGAACATGTTCCACTTCATCGGACTTATTCTCAGATGAATAAATTGATCTAAGACAAGAAAAAAATAAGTCAGTTTAGATTTAAAAAAAAGCTCAAACTAATTGAAATTCTCACGGATGCTCCGTTGAATCCATACATTCATTCATTCCCACTGCCACCTCCTAATAAGAAATAATGATCGTTTCTCTGATGCACAAATACTGCAGTGCTGAAGATATTAAACCAAAATTGACATTCATTTTAATTGTACAAGTGATGACATTTGCAAAATTAATCAACATTACATTTAAACATTAAATCACTTTGATAAATGACTAAAAAACATTCTTACATACCTTCCTTCTTCTCTTGAACTCTTTTCCATCTGGTTAAGGAGAAAAATAATTCAAGGAAATGACTCCAGATAAACACAAATCAATATAATAATGTGATTTTTATGAATGCATTTGTTTTTTACCTCTTTTTCTTTTTTTATACCAATAAACTACAGAACATGTGATCAGTAGAACGATCACAGCAACAATAATTCCAGCCACTTCTCCTGGTGTCAAACCTTCTCGACATACAGAGTCAGAAGAAATAGTTCCTTCTCGTAGATATGTTGAACATCTACAAAGACAAGTGGAGACAGTTTAGAAGAAAACATCTGGAGCAAACATTTGTGAAGCTTCACTCACTGTTTGTGATCCTGACATGACGTGAACGTTCCATTTGAAAATGTTCCTTCACTGCAGGTTCCACACTCAGTGTCTGTGGAGGACGTTCCTGTGAAGAACATTGTGTGTGTCTTATAGTTTCTGCACTCTTGCATTTCACATGTTGGATGTGAAACTCGCCTGCTCTGATGATGAACTGTCCTGGTTCACATGTGGAGTGTTGCTGTGCTGCCACACATGTGTCCACTGAGCCGTCCACACAGAAAAAACCCTCCAGAGGTTCACACTTGGTGTTTGCTGTGAAGGTACAGGATCTGATCTCTCTCAGTCCTGTTAGTCAATAACAAATTCTACATCACATCTACATACTGACCAACTCATCATTCTAGTGAAGAACAAACTTTACCTTCAGTACAGACGAGACACTTGAAACCATGTTTCTCTCGGTTCAATTTGTCCATGTAAGTTCCATCATCACAGACAGTGCAGGACGGAGATGGAAATTCTGTGCAATGAACATTGACTCTGAATCCTGTGAGAGAAATAAATAAATGACACATTTGAGTGACGTTTTACATCAAGACTCCTGACAGTTACTCTTATAAGAAAAAAGGTCAACATTTAAAATAGGCAGAATAAATTTGATAGAATCAACATACAAGTGTCATGCTTATGTTCTTTTGTTTTATTTTGAAGGTGGTTTTCCGTTTTCATGTGTCCTGTGTTTTGAGTGACAGACGCTGGCAGGTGCGCGGCTGGGGATGATGGAGTGGCGGGTGTTTCCCATTGATAAGGAGCGTCTCTACCCGGAAGAACTCGCCAGAGTATTGCGTTTCCAGACCAGGTTGGCTGTCCTTTCGATCTCGCTCCTCGCCTTTGAATCACAACTGGATAATCCTTTGGATACTCCTGACGTTGTCAGCACTTTTATTTACTCAAGTGAGTCCTTTTGTCTTTTTGTTTTAGTTGCTGTTGGGACCCCGATCTCCAGAAGTGCCCTGCCTTCGCCCCGAGTGCCTGTTTTGTTTTTTTGTTCCTATTACGGACCGCTCTGGATCTATATAAGACTTTTTTTTCTGAATTTTTCCTCCGTGGATTATTTAGAAGATAGCTGGGAAGGGCGACAGGTCTTGATACCTTCACTTAAACTTAGCGTTACATTTACCGATGTCAATAAAATGAAAAGAGACTTTAATAAACCACAACATGTACCTGTGCTCCTTCCAGCTGGACACTCAACATCCTTATCCTTCAACAGTGGACACTGTGACGTCACTCCTTCAACATCCTTATCCTTGAGAGAAAAGATCATTTAATATCAGATGATTTTTGAGAATCTATCAGTGATAGTTTCGTCGATTCTTCCGCGTCTGACCGTTATAAACCTCCTTGTAGGTGGACAACGCATGCGCAAATGCGTGGTTGATTTCCAACCTCGTGTACTGTACTGACACTAATAGAATGTTTTTCCATCATATTTGTCCATCATGATGAGTGCCATGGATCATACATGAACACACATGTTTAATGATAAATATTTGTTACCAGAGAACAATTGTTTCAACTGTAATGAAGCATACATGTTTGATATTTACCAATTAGTGTTAAATATTAGCTATATTGATGTTTGAGATAAAATGGGGACCCTTGAAATAAAAAGAAAGAGCCACACTGTTAAGTCTTTCTGTAGGTTTGTTTATTGGACATAATAAATCGTTTTAGCAACACTAGAGGGCAGCAGAGAGTACAAGTTGCTTTGCGTGCAGGTGGAGAGACAGGACGAGCTAATGAGATCACCTGTGCAGGTGAAGCTTCTGTCTACAGAGCATGACTACAGCCAAGGTAATGTTAAACTCTTCTGTTAAATTGTTCTCATTTGGAGAGAATATCTAAGGATTATGGACATAAACTTGCAGTGTGACTGCAGTTCACACTTTTAATGATGTCGTCGTTGTAAATCTAAAACGTCCCGAGAAAGTAGAATTCTAGTGTTTCTGATCCCATCATGCAGGGAATAGCAGGTTTGATATAAATGTACATGAATTGATTCATTAAAGATATTATTACATTTGTCTCTTTTAACATTAAGACTTCATCACAAAGTATCATTTCTGGAGATGATTTGACTTCAATGTTGACAACAGTTTATACTGAGTGGATCTAGTATAACACTGACAGACCCGGCTGCAGAAAAACATTTAAGGGGGGGCATTACATTTTTTCAGGGGGGCAAACTTTTCAACCTAAAAACGTATTGGCTTCAGGCTGAACAATGGCTCTGGGACGACTCGCACAGTGCAGAGAAATAATTCTCCCATTACTAAAAAGTGACGGTTGATCCCAAAATCTAAAAAAACAACTAACAACCAACAACAAAGTTTAGTGCTGTGTCCATGTATTAAACTAAAGCACCACAGCTTCACTTCTACTAAAACATAAGCACTGAAGTCAACCTGAACACTGGATTGAACATCAAATAAGTTTTCATCTCATTGAACAAAATCATGGTAGGTGTGATGTGTGATCTGTTTGATACTTGATGAAGCCCAGTTGCTGCACATTGGCGCACGCATTGACGCACATTCTTCTTCTGAGAGTTGTAACACAGCGTCTCTTAACTGTTGAGCATGGTCCCGTCGTCTCGCACCAACGTCCATCTCCTCACTTTCGCTCTTCACTTTCCCGTACATACCGGGGACGTTCGTTAGCAAAGTTCGTTGCTAATAACCGTTAGCTTCGCCTCAGGAGCAGGTCCGAAAAAGTCGCTTCTGACACCAATGTAACGTTTGGTCCTCCACACATGACCAGACGGTTGTCTTGCACAGATATTGTTTCTTTGTTCGCTGTACTCACAGAGAGGTTATTGTTTCGGCCACAACCAACGCCGCTCGTTCTTCACACCACTAGTTGAACGCGAAATCTCTCTAACAACAACTGCGCATGCGCACAGACTCACCTTCTTAAAGTGCCCGCAACATTAATGAACAGAACAAACAGGATCGTTACAATATATATACAGTATATACACACACACACACACACACACACGTCTATACACATACACACATATACATATACACACACACGTCTATACACATACACACATATATATACACACACGTCTATACACATACACACATATACACACATATATATACACACACGTCTATACACATACACACATATACACACACACACGTCTATACACATACACACATATACACACATATATATACACACACACGTCTATACACATACACACATATATATACACACGTCTATACACATACACACATATACACACATATATATACACACACACGTCTATACACATACACACATATATAAACACACACACGTATATATATATACACACACACACACACACACACACGTCTATACACATACACACATATACACACACGTCTATACACATACACACATATATATACACACACGTCTATACACACACATATATACACACACACACGTCTATACACATACACACATATATATACACACACACGTCTATACACATACACACACATATATACACACACACGTCTATACACATACACACATATATGTACACACATATAAACACACGTCTATACGCATTGACACACCCGCACGCATTGACGCACATTGACACACACACACGTATTGACGCACATTGACGCACATTGACACACACGTATTGACGCACATTGACACGCGCGCACGCATTGACACGCACGGGTCACCCAGTATTATACAGAGCACCCCCCGACGTCGGATTCAAACGACCCGGGTTACATTTGACGCGTCGCCCATCTCTTCGTTGCCTTGGTAACGTGACGTGTCGCTGTTTCATTTGGCTACCGTAATTCTACAACTATGAAGCTCATTTGAAATGTTTAATGTCAACAGTGTGATTCTAATCCTGATTGTGCTTAACGACCTCAAACCACTTTAAGGAGGTACAGAGTGAATATAAATCGGTAAAAATGCTTAATTTTAATTTTTTGGAGCTTGGATTGTTTACGCATCGCGGAAGTCAAGAAGCTCTCGCGGATTAAAACATGCTTAAAAGGTCCTGTAAAAGTGACTATATTGTATATTTTTAGGTGTTTCAACTCCATAATGTTGACATTGTTTTATGAATGAGTAAAATAAAGTCTGTGCTATTTCGCTTGATCCTCTTTATAATCCGGTGCGCTTTTCTATGAAAATAGAAGCTTTCATTGAGATTGCGTTTATGGACATATGTTTTCTTTTTATTTAGCTGCGATTATGAGCGTCTACGTGACGTTTGTCAACATTAATCGCGAGTCTGCAGGGGTGACGTCACACATGCTAATCAACTGATCCTGCAGCGGTGACGTCACACCACAGGAATACAATGAGATATTGTGCTTGTTTGTTTAAAAGCGCCATGAATACAATAGTAGATGCGTGCTTGTATAAAGACCGAGTTAAGTTTAGTTTAAATTTAGCGTCAGCTAAAAAGTTTTCAAATTGCCGCATACGCAACTTCCGGATGATGACGTCACACTTGTTGACAAAGATCGATCGCATTTTATCCTCACGTTTGTGCATAACTTGACGGAATCAGGTGCGCGTCACTCGTCTATTGAGGTAAGATATCATTATTGCTTTAAGACTCAGAAATAATGTTTCATTGCGTGTAATGTAACTTTCTGTGGTGCGTTAACACGAGAGCTAGTTCGCTAAAACTTAGCTTTTTTAATAATAATGTAACTCACACACGTATTTTGTTTGTTATTTTGAAGGACGAAAATATATTTATATTCCAATAAAAAGTTTGCTATATTGGTGGGTCATGGTAGGCGATTTATTTTATTAATATTCAAGATTCTTAGCTACGGCACCTTCAACACATTCAACGCTTGTTAACCATACAACAGCACGAACGTTTAATCGGCGTGTTAAATAACAGATGCGGTGAACTCTGAGCCGCTGAAGCATCTGAACACCACGCGATAACAAAATATAAAGTGCAACTTACTTTCAAAACAAAGTGAAACAGTACAATATAAAATACTATCGAAAATATACACTTGAATAAAGTTATAAAACAATGCTTCAAGTTTCACACAAAAACTTAAATAGCTGCTTCGACACAACATTCATTTACACACAGCAATATAAACAATAATATAAACGTATTGTTTAGGCTCACCTAGGAGTGATAAGCGAGTGTATTCAGTAAAATTGCAGGAGCGTTGGCACACTTTACAGCTTAATGTGGACAAAACTGAAACTCTGGTGATTGCTCCTGATGATAAGATTCCATGGTTGAGTCAGTACTTGGGTGACTTAGGTCAGTCTGTCAAACTGAGCCTGAGAAACCTGGGTGTTGTATTTGATAAAGACATGTCTCTTGTTCAACACTGCAGAAAACTGACCAGAAACTGTTTCCTTCAACTGAGAAAAATCTCTAAACTTAGGAAAATGTTGTCACAACATGATCTGGAGCTTGTAATCCATGCGTTTGTTTCTTCTCGTCTGGACTATTGTAACGGTTTGTTTTCATGTCTTAACAAGAAGGAGCTGTCTCGTCTGCAGTTGATTCAGAACTCTGCAGCGAGAATTCTGACCCGCTCAAGTAGGAGAACTCACATTTCTCCGATCCTTAAAACTCTTCACTGGCTTCCAGTTTCTTTCAGGATCAACTTTAAAATTCTGGTTCTTACTTTCAGAGCTATTCATGGTCAGGCTCCTCCTTACATCACTGATCTGATCCAGCCTTACACCCCAGCTCGGTCTCTGAGGTCTGTGGATCAGAATCTACTGATGGTTCCACGCACACGGCTCAGGACCAGAGGAGAGAAATCTTTTCAGGCTGTTGCTCCTAAGCTTTGGAACAATCTTCCTCTCTCTTTGCGCTTGATGGAGTCTACTGACTCCTTTAAGAAACATCTTAAGACGTTTCTATTTGTTCAGGCTTTTCCTTGAATTTCTCGAACTTGTTGTTCTCGGTGTTGTCTTGATCTTTGAAGTATGTACTGTTTTGAGTATTGTTTTTGATTGTTAAAGCGCTTTGTGACCCTGGTCTCGAAAAGCGCTATATAAATAAATATTACTTACTTACTTACTTACTTACACGTGTCTCAGTCTCTGAGCCGCTGAAGCATCTGAACACCACGCGTCTCATCCGTGGAACGCAGGTAAAAAACAATGGCCGTCTTAAAGCGACAGTGTCTTGATGCGATACATGCATTGAAAAGTAATAAAACATAAAACACGAAAATAACAACTGGGTTTAATTATATACTTCCAGTGAAAATAATTGAAACATAAAACGACAAATAAACGGCTGGGTTACATTACTAAAAACTAAAGCCTGACAGAGGGGGAGTGGCGCGGGAATGAACTACCGTACTTACTGGCGCGCGCATGTACAGACAGCATATACATCTGTTGTTTTGAGCGAGCACCATAAACCGAATATACACAATAATCCATAGTGGTATTGGTTACAAGTGTCTACACGTGGTGTTCACTGCGCAGGTTAACTGTACCGCATTACAAGTAATAGAATGTAACTTAATGTTGGTGAACCACATAGCAATTCATCTACATTAGAAGTCTAAAAAGCGAATGGTAGTACAGTCACGGTGAATACAATTGTATAAATCGTTTAATTCATTTAAATATAAGTCAGCAGATGGAGAGACTTACCACAGTCTTTACCAATGGAAACATGGCGGTGGTCCATGAGGTCCAATTACTCTAGAAACTTCTGGATCATTTGAAATGGGCGGAGCATATTAAGATATTAACACTGAATATTGTTAAATTGACCCTTGACAGTGTTCATTCACTTTTTACACTGAATAAATAACACCTGGGTTTTAACTCTGGATATTGACAACAGCACTGCAGGGGGAGGAGCCACGTTTTACACCTGTTGTTGTTGTGTTACATCTGGAAGAGTTAAACCAGTCTATGAAATAGTTAAAATACATTAACACTTCCTTTTTGACACTTGGAAATTTACTGTGCACGAACGCACACATTAAACAAATGCGCACACCCACATAAAACAAACGCGCACGCACACATAAAACACACGCATGCGTACACGGACATGCACTGACAAACGCACACACACACGGTGACATGCACACATAAAACACACGCACGCACGCACACATAAAACAAACGCGGACGCACACATCAAAGAAACGCGCACGCACACCTAAAACACACGCATGCACACACAGACATGCACTGACACACGCCCACACACACGGTGACATGCACACATAAACACACGCACGCACGCACACATAAAACAAACGCGGACGCACACAAAACAAACGCGCACGCACACATTAAACACACGCATGCACACACAGACATGCACTGACACACGCACACACACACGGTGACATGCACACATAAAACACACACACGCACGCACACGCAGACACACACTGACACATGCGCACACACACCAGTGACATGCACACACACGCATAACTACACATCACAAACAAACCTATATATATATTTTTTTAATCTGCGCTGTTGTGAAAGTGTGTTTCCCCTCTGGGGATGAATAAAGCTTTTCTATTCTATTCTAAAAAAAATCCGCGTTTGTTTTATGTGTTCGTGCGTGCGTGTGTTTTATGTTTGCATGTCACCGTGTGTGTGTGCGTTTGTCAGTGCATGTCTATGTATGCATGCGTGTGTTTTATGTGTGCGTGCGCGTTTGTTTTGTGTGCGTCCGCGTTTGTTTTATGTGTGCATGTCACCGTGTGTGTGTGCGTGTGTCAGTGCATGTCTGTGTGTGCATCCGTGTGTTTTGTGTGCGCGCGGGCGCATTTGTTTTATGTGTGCATGCGCGCATTTGTTTTATGTGTGCGTGCGCGCATTTGTTTCATGTGACATGCACACATAAAACACACGCACGCACGCACACATAAAACAAACGCGGACGCACACAAAACAAACGCGCACGCACACATTAAACACACGCATGCACACACAGACATGCACTGACACACGCACACACACGGTGACATGCACACATAAAACACACACACGCATGCACACACAGACATGCACTGACACACGCACACACACGGTGACATGCACACATAAAACACACACACGCACGCACACGCAGACACACACTGACACATGCGCACACACACCAATGACATGCACACAAACGCATAACTACAGATCACAAACAAACCTATAAAATCCGCGTTTGTTTTATGTGTGCGTGCGTGCGTGTGTTTTATGTTTGCATGTCACCGTGTGTGTGTGCGTTTGTCAGTGCATGTCTGTGTATGCATGCGTGTGTTTTATGTGTGCGTGCGCGTTTGTTTTATGTGGGTGTGCGCATTTGTTTAATGTGTGCGTGCGTGTGTTGTGTGCGTGTGCATTTGTTTTATCTGTGCGCGCGCATTTGTTTTGTGTGCTCTTGCGCATTTGTTTTGTGTGCGCGTGCGCATTTCTTTAATATGTGCGTGCGCGCATTTGTTTTATGTGTGCGTGCGCGCATTTGTTTTATGTGACGTGCGCGCATTTGTTTTATGTGTGCATGCGCGCATTTGCTTTATGTGTGCATGCGCGCATTTGTTTTATGTGTGCATGCGCGCATTTGTTTTATGTGTGCATGCGCGCATTTGTTTTATGTGTGCGTGCGCGCATTTGTTTCATGTGACATGCACACATAAAACACACGCACGCACGCACACATAAAACAAACGCGGACGCACACAAAACACACGCATGCACACACAGACATGCACTGACACACGCACACACACGGTGACATGCACACATAAAACACACACACGCACGCACACGCAGACACACACTGACACATGCGCACACACACCAATGACGTGCACACAAACGCATAACTACACATCACAAACAAACCTATAAAACCCGCGTTTGTTTTATGTGTGCGTGCGTGCGTGTGTTTTATGTTTGCATGTCACCGTGTGTGTGTGCGTTTGTCAGTGCATGTCTGTGTATGCATGCGTGTGTTTTATGTGTGCGTGCGCGTTTGTTTTATGTGGGTGTGCGCATTTGTTTAATGTGTGCGTGCGTGTGTTGTGTGCGTGTGCATTTGTTTTATCTGTGCGCGCGCATTTGTTTTGTGTGCTCTTGCGCATTTGTTTTGTGTGCGCGTGCGCATTTCTTTAATATGTGCGTGCGCGCATTTGTTTTATGTGTGCGTGCGCGCATTTGTTTTATGTGACGTGCGCGCATTTGTTTTATGTGTGCATGCGCGCATTTGCTTTATGTGTGCATGCGCGCATTTGTTTTATGTGTGCATGCGCGCATTTGTTTTATGTGTGCATGCGCGCATTTGTTTTATGTGTGCGTGCGCGCATTTGTTTCATGTGACATGCACACATAAAACACACGCACGCACGCACACATAAAACAAACGCGGACGCACACAAAACACACGCATGCACACACAGACATGCACTGACACACGCACACACACGGTGACATGCACACATAAAACACACACACGCACGCACACGCAGACACACACTGACACATGCGCACACACGCTAATGACATGCACACAAACGCATAACTACACATCACAAACAAACCTATAAAATCCGCGTTTGTTTTATGTGTGCGTGCGTGCGTGTGTTTTATGTTTGCATGTCACCGTGTGTGTGTGCGTTTGTCAGTGCATGTCTGTGTATGCATGCGTGTGTTTTATGTGTGCGTGCGCGTTTGTTTTATGTGGGTGTGCGCATTTGTTTAATGTGTGCGTGCGTGTGTTGTGTTTGTGTGCATTTGTTTTATCTGTGCGCGCGCATTTGTTTTGTGTGCTCTTGCGCATTTGTTTTGTGTGCGCGTGCGCATTTCTTTAATATGTGCGTGCGCGCATTTGTTTTATGTGTGCGTGCGCGCATTTGTTTTATGTGTGCATGCGCGCATTTGTTTTATGTGTGCGTGCGCGCATTTGTTTCATGTGACATGCACACATAAAACACACGCACGCACGCACACATAAAACAAACGCGGACGCACACAAAACACACGCATGCACACACAGACATGCACTGACACACGCACACACACGGTGACATGCACACATAAAACACACACACGCACGCACACGCAGACACACACTGACACATGCGCACACACACCAATGACATGCACACAAACGCATAACTACACATCACAAACAAACCTATAAAATCCGCGTTTGTTTTATGTGTGCGTGCGTGCGTGTGTTTTATGTTTGCATGTCACCGTGTGTGTGTGCGTTTGTCAGTGCATGTCTGTGTATGCATGCGTGTGTTTTATGTGTGCGTGCGCGTTTGTTTAATGTGGGTGTGCGCATTTGTTTAATGTGTGCGTGCGTGTGTTGTGTGTTGACACGCGCAAGCATTGACGCACATTGACACACGCGCAAGCATTGACGCACATTGACACGCGCGCAAGCATTGACGCACATTGACACTCGCGCGCATATTGACGCACGCACACGCATTGACACGCACGGGCGCATTGACGCACATTGACACGCACGCGCGCATTGACGCACATTGACACGCGCGCAAGCATTGACGCACATTGACACGCGCGCAAGCATATTGACACACGCACACGCATTGACACGCACGCAAGCATTGACGCACATTGACACGCGCGCAAGCATTGACGCACATTGACACACGCGCGCATTGACACACATTGACACGCACATGACAATGGACGTGAGGTTCTGGTCTGCAGCCCACATCTGTGTATCGGATAGTCTGTCAAACATAAAAATGTAAACGGTTAGACTTTTATGATGCAATATACGAGGAACTAACTAAACATATACTGTACACACCTCCATGATGATTGCCTTTCTCAAGTGGCTTTGTATGTGCTGTTGGGTTTTGTCCATCTGTGCTGGTCTGAATTTGGTGACCTCACAAAAAGGGCAGTGAAAGAACAAGCAACACTGACGGCTGTGGAGTGAAGTACATCCTCAAACCTGGCTGATGTTTAACTGATCAGCCATTTATGAGATTAATGAAAGCTTTGACAGAAACTGTTTTCTATATCACAGACTAAGCTACACACACAGGCAAATGAAAACAGCCAGAAATATGTTATGTTCACTGAACACATCATTTATGAACACATTTTTCATGTTGTATAAAACTCAAACATTCTATTGAATGACTGAACAATCTACTTTAATATCCTCGTGTCCAATTAGTTCATATTCAACGTCTGCTATCTCTGGTCTGTTTATCTGGATTCTTGTCACGGGGGCAGCAGCTTCAGCAGAGAGGTCCATACTTTCTTCTCCCCAGTTACATCGTCCAGCTCTTTCTGGAGGACCCCCCTGTGTTTCCAGCCCAGTGGAGGAACATGCTTCTTCAGTGTGTTCTGGGTTCTGCCATCAGTGGAACATGTTCCACTTCATCGGACTTATTCTCAGATGAATAAATTGATCTAAGACAAGAAAAAAATAAGTCAGTTTAGATTAAAAAAAAAGCTCAAACTAATTGAAATTCTCACGGATGCTCCGTTGAATCCATACATTCATTCATTCCCACTGCCACCTCCTAATAAGAAATAATGATCGTTTCTCTGATGCACAAATACTGCAGTGCTGAAGATATTAAACCAAAATTGACATTCATTTTAATTGTACAAGTGATGACATTTGCAAAATTAATCAACATTACATTTAAACATTAAATCACTTTGATAAATGACTAAAAAACATTCTTACATACCTTCCTTCTTCTCTTGAACTCTTTTCCATCTGGTTAAGGAGAAAAATAATTCAAGGAAATGACTCCAGATAAACACAAATCAATATAATAATGTGATTTTTATGAATGCATTTGTTTTTTACCTCTTTTTCTTTTTTTATACCAATAAACTACAGAACATGTGATCAGTAGAACGATCACAGCAACAATAATTCCAGCCACTTCTCCTGGTGTCAAACCTTCTCGACATACAGAGTCAGAAGAAATAGTTCCTTCTCGTAGATATGTTGAACATCTACAAAGACAAGTGGAGACAGTTTAGAAGAAAACATCTGGAGCAAACATTTGTGAAGCTTCACTCACTGTTTGTGATCCTGACATGACGTGAACGTTCCATTTGAAAATGTTCCTTCACTGCAGGTTCCACACTCAGTGTCTGTGGAGGACGTTCCTGTGAAGAACATTGTGTGTGTCTTATAGTTTCTGCACTCTTGCATTTCACATGTTGGATGTGAAACTCGCCTGCTCTGATGATGAACTGTCCTGGTTCACATGTGGAGTGTTGCTGTGCTGCCACACATGTGTCCACTGAGCCGTCCACACAGAAAAAACCCTCCAGAGGTTCACACTTGGTGTTTGCTGTGAAGGTACAGGATCTGATCTCTCTCAGTCCTGTTAGTCAATAACAAATTCTACATCACATCTACATACTGACCAACTCATCATTCTAGTGAAGAACAAACTTTACCTTCAGTACAGACGAGACACTTGAAACCATGTTTCTCTCGGTTCAATTTGTCCATGTAAGTTCCATCATCACAGACAGTGCAGGACGGAGATGGAAATTCTGTGCAATGAACATTGACTCTGAATCCTGTGAGAGAAATAAATAAATGACACATTTGAGTGACGTTTTACATCAAGACTCCTGACAGTTACTCTTATAAGAAAAAAGGTCAACATTTAAAATAGGCAGAATACATTTGATAGAATCAACATACAAGTGTCATGCTTATGTTCTTTTGTTTTATTTTGAAGGTGGTTTTCCGTTTTCATGTGTCCTGTGTTTTGAGTGACAGACGCTGGCAGGTGCGCGGCTGGGGATGATGGAGTGGCGGGTTCTTCCCATTGATAAGGAGCGTCTCTACCCGGAAGAACTCGCCAGAGTATTGCGTTTCCAGACCAGGTTGGCTGTCCTTTCGATCTCGCTCCTCGCCTTTGAATCACAACTGGATAATCCTTTGGATACTCCTGACGTTGTCAGCACTTTTATTTACTCAAGTGAGTCCTTTTGTCTTTTTGTTTTAGTTGCTGTTGGGACCCCGATCTCCAGAAGTGCCCTGCCTTCGCCCCGAGTGCCTGTTTTGTTTTTTTGTTCCTATTACGGACCGCTCTGGATCTATATAAGACTTTTTTTTCTGAATTTTTCCTCCGTGGATTATTTAGAAGATAGCTGGGAAGGGCGACAGGTCTTGATACCTTCACTTAAACTTAGCGTTACATTTACCGATGTCAATAAAATGAAAAGAGACTTTAATAAACCACAACATGTACCTGTGCTCCTTCCAGCTGGACACTCAACATCCTTATCCTTCAACAGTGGACACTGTGACGTCACTCCTTCAACATCCTTATCCTTGAGAGAAAAGATCATTTAATATCAGATGATTTTTGAGAATCTATCAGTGATAGTTTCGTAGATTCTTCCGCGTCTGACCGTTATAAACCTCCTTGTAGGTGGACAACGCATGCGCAAATGCGTGGTTGATTTCCAACCTCGTGTACTGTACTGACACTAATAGAATGTTTTTCCATCATATTTGTCCATCATGATGAGTGCCATGGATCATACATGAACACACATGTTTAATGATAAATATTTGTTACCAGAGAACAATTGTTTCAACTGTAATGAAGCATACATGTTTGATATTTACCAATTAGTGTTAAATATTAGCTATATTGATGTTTGAGATAAAATGGGGACCCTTGAAATAAAAAGAAAGAGCCACACTGTTAAGTCTTTCTGTAGGTTTGTTTATTGGACATAATAAATCGTTTTAGCAACACTAGAGGGCAGCAGAGAGTACAAGTTGCTTTGCGTGCAGGTGGAGAGACAGGACGAGCTAATGAGATCACCTGTGCAGGTGAAGCTTCTGTCTACAGAGCATGACTACAGCCAAGGTAATGTTAAACTCTTCTGTTAAATTGTTCTCATTTGGAGAGAATATCTAAGGATTATGGACATAAACTTGCAGTGTGACTGCAGTTCACACTTTTAATGATGTCGTCGTTGTAAATCTAAAACGTCCCGAGAAAGTAGAATTCTAGTGTTTCTGATCCCATCATGCAGGGAATAGCAGGTTTGATATAAATGTACATGAATTGATTCATTAAAGATATTATTACATTTGTCTCTTTTAACATTAAGACTTCATCACAAAGTATCATTTCTGGAGATGATTTGACTTCAATGTTGACAACAGTTTATACTGAGTGGATCTAGTATAACACTGACAGACCCGGCTGCAGAAAAACATTTAAGGGGGGGCATTACATTTTTTCAGGGGGGCAAACTTTTCAACCTAAAAACGTATTGGCTTCAGGCTGAACAATGGCTCTGGGACGACTCGCACAGTGCAGAGAAATAATTCTCCCATTACTAAAAAGTGACGGTTGATCCCAAAATCTAAAAAAACAACTAACAACCAACAACAAAGTTTAGTGCTGTGTCCATGTATTAAACTAAAGCACCACAGCTTCACTTCTACTAAAACATAAGCACTGAAGTCAACCTGAACACTGGATTGAACATCAAATAAGTTTTCATCTCATTGAACAAAATCATGGTAGGTGTGATGTGTGATCTGTTTGATACTTGATGAAGCCCAGTTGCTGCACATTGGCGCACGCATTGACGCACATTCTTCTTCTGAGAGTTGTAACACAGCGTCTCTTAACTGTTGAGCATGGTCCCGTCGTCTCGCACCAACGTCCATCTCCTCACTTTCGCTCTTCACTTTCCCGTACATACCGGGGACGTTCGTTAGCAAAGTTCGTTGCTAATAACCGTTAGCTTCGCCTCAGGAGCAGGTCCGAAAAAGTCGCTTCTGACACCAATGTAACGTTTGGTCCTCCACACATGACCAGACGGTTGTCTTGCACAGATATTGTTTCTTTGTTCGCTGTACTCACAGAGAGGTTATTGTTTCGGCCACAACCAACGCCGCTCGTTCTTCACACCACTAGTTGAACGCGAAATCTCTCTAACAACAACTGCGCATGCGCACAGACTCACCTTCTTAAAGTGCCCGCAACATTAATGAACAGAACAAACAGGATCGTTACAATATATATACAGTATATACACACACACACACACACACACACACGTCTATACACATACACACATATACATATACACACACACGTCTATACACATACACACATATATATACACACACGTCTATACACATACACACATATACACACATATATATACACACACGTCTATACACATACACACATATACACACACACACGTCTATACACATACACACATATACACACATATATATACACACACACGTCTATACACATACACACATATATAAACACACACACGTATATATATATACACACACACACACACACACACGTCTATACACATACACACATATACACACACGTCTATACACATACACACATATATATACACACACGTCTATACACACACATATATACACACACACACGTCTATACACATACACACATATATATACACACACACGTCTATACACATACACACACATATATACACACACACGTCTATACACATACACACATATATGTACACACATATAAACACACGTCTATACGCATTGACACACCCGCACGCATTGACGCACATTGACACACACACACGTATTGACGCACATTGACGCACATTGACACACACGTATTGACGCACATTGACACGCGCGCACGCATTGACACGCACGGGTCACCCAGTATTATACAGAGCACCCCCCGACGTCGGATTCAAACGACCCGGGTTACATTTGACGCGTCGCCCATCTCTTCGTTGCCTTGGTAACGTGACGTGTCGCTGTTTCATTTGGCTACCGTAATTCTACAACTATGAAGCTCATTTGAAATGTTTAATGTCAACAGTGTGATTCTAATCCTGATTGTGCTTAACGACCTCAAACCACTTTAAGGAGGTACAGAGTGAATATAAATCGGTAAAAATGCTTAATTTTAATTTTTTGGAGCTTGGATTGTTTACGCATCGCGGAAGTCAAGAAGCTCTCGCGGATTAAAACATGCTTAAAAGGTCCTGTAAAAGTGACTATATTGTATATTTTTAGGTGTTTCAACTCCATAATGTTGACATTGTTTTATGAATGAGTAAAATAAAGTCTGTGCTATTTCGCTTGATCCTCTTTATAATCCGGTGCGCTTTTCTATGAAAATAGAAGCTTTCATTGAGATTGCGTTTATGGACATATGTTTTCTTTTTATTTAGCTGCGATTATGAGCGTCTACGTGACGTTTGTCAACATTAATCGCGAGTCTGCAGGGGTGACGTCACACATGCTAATCAACTGATCCTGCAGCGGTGACGTCACACCACAGGAATACAATGAGATATTGTGCTTGTTTGTTTAAAAGCGCCATGAATACAATAGTAGATGCGTGCTTGTATAAAGACCGAGTTAAGTTTAGTTTAAATTTAGCGTCAGCTAAAAAGTTTTCAAATTGCCGCATACGCAACTTCCGGATGATGACGTCACACTTGTTGACAAAGATCGATCGCATTTTATCCTCACGTTTGTGCATAACTTGACGGAATCAGGTGCGCGTCACTCGTCTATTGAGGTAAGATATCATTATTGCTTTAAGACTCAGAAATAATGTTTCATTGCGTGTAATGTAACTTTCTGTGGTGCGTTAACACGAGAGCTAGTTCGCTAAAACTTAGCTTTTTTAATTATAATGTAACTCACACACGTATTTTGTTTGTTATTTTGAAGGACGAAAATATATTTATATTCCAATAAAAAGTGCTATATTGGTGGGTCATGGTAGGCGATTTATTTTATTAATATTCAAGATTCTTAGCTACGGCACCTTCAACACATTCAACGCTTGTTAACCATACAACAGCACGAACGTTTAATCGGCGTGTTAAATAACAGATGCGGTGAACTCTGAGCCGCTGAAGCATCTGAACACCACGCGATAACAAAATATAAAGTGCAACTTACTTTCAAAACAAAGTGAAACAGTACAATATAAAATACTATCGAAAATATACACTTGAATAAAGTTATAAAACAATGCTTCAAGTTTCACACAAAAACTTAAATAGCTGCTTCGACACAACATTCATTTACACACAGCAATATAAACAATAATATAAACGTATTGTTTAGGCTCACCTAGGAGTGATAAGCGAGTGTATTCAGTAAAATTGCAGGAGCGTTGGCACACTTTACAGCTTAATGTGGACAAAACTGAAACTCTGGTGATTGCTCCTGATGATAAGATTCCATGGTTGAGTCAGTACTTGGGTGACTTAGGTCAGTCTGTCAAACTGAGCCTGAGAAACCTGGGTGTTGTATTTGATAAAGACATGTCTCTTGTTCAACACTGCAGAAAACTGACCAGAAACTGTTTCCTTCAACTGAGAAAAATCTCTAAACTTAGGAAAATGTTGTCACAACATGATCTGGAGCTTGTAATCCATGCGTTTGTTTCTTCTCGTCTGGACTATTGTAACGGTTTGTTTTCATGTCTTAACAAGAAGGAGCTGTCTCGTCTGCAGTTGATTCAGAACTCTGCAGCGAGAATTCTGACCCGCTCAAGTAGGAGAACTCACATTTCTCCGATCCTTAAAACTCTTCACTGGCTTCCAGTTTCTTTCAGGATCAACTTTAAAATTCTGGTTCTTACTTTCAGAGCTATTCATGGTCAGGCTCCTCCTTACATCACTGATCTGATCCAGCCTTACACCCCAGCTCGGTCTCTGAGGTCTGTGGATCAGAATCTACTGATGGTTCCACGCACACGGCTCAGGACCAGAGGAGAGAAATCTTTTCAGGCTGTTGCTCCTAAGCTTTGGAACAATCTTCCTCTCTCTTTGCGCTTGATGGAGTCTACTGACTCCTTTAAGAAACATCTTAAGACGTTTCTATTTGTTCAGGCTTTTCCTTGAATTTCTCGAACTTGTTGTTCTCGGTGTTGTCTTGATCTTTGAAGTATGTACTGTTTTGAGTATTGTTTTTGATTGTTAAAGCGCTTTGTGACCCTGGTCTCGAAAAGCGCTATATAAATAAATTTTACTTACTTACTTACTTACTTACACGTGTCTCAGTCTCTGAGCCGCTGAAGCATCTGAACACCACGCGTCTCATCCGTGGAACGCAGGTAAAAAACAATGGCCGTCTTAAAGCGACAGTGTCTTGATGCGATACATGCATTGAAAAGTAATAAAACATAAAACACGAAAATAACAACTGGGTTTAATTATATACTTCCAGTGAAAATAATTGAAACATAAAACGACAAATAAACGGCTGGGTTACATTACTAAAAACTAAAGCCTGACAGAGGGGGAGTGGCGCGGGAATGAACTACCGTACTTACTGGCGCGCGCATGTACAGACAGCATATACATCTGTTGTTTTGAGCGAGCACCATAAACCGAATATACACAATAATCCATAGTGGTATTGGTTACAAGTGTCTACACGTGGTGTTCACTGCGCAGGTTAACTGTACCGCATTACAAGTAATAGAATGTAACTTAATGTTGGTGAACCACATAGCAATTCATCTACATTAGAAGTCTAAAAAGCGAATGGTAGTACAGTCACGGTGAATACAATTGTATAAATCGTTTAATTCATTTAAATATAAGTCAGCAGATGGAGAGACTTACCACAGTCTTTACCAATGGAAACATGGCGGTGGTCCATGAGGTCCAATTACTCTAAAAACTTCTGGATCATTTGAAATGGGCGGAGCATATTAAGATATTAACACTGAATATTGTTAAATTGACCCTTGACAGTGTTCATTCACTTTTTACACTGAATAAATAACACCTGGGTTTTAACTCTGGATATTGACAACAGCACTGCAGGGGGAGGAGCCACGTTTTACACCTGTTGTTGTTGTGTTACATCTGGAAGAGTTAAACCAGTCTATGAAATAGTTAAAATACATTAACACTTCCTTTTTGACACTTGGAAATTTACTGTGCACGAACGCACACATAAAACAAACGCGGACGCACACATCAAAGAAACGCGCACGCACACCTAAAACACACGCATGCACACACAGACATGCACTGACACACGCCCACACACACGGTGACATGCACACATAAACACACGCACGCACGCACACATAAAACAAACGCGGACGCACACAAAACAAACGCGCACGCACACATTAAACACACGCATGCACACACAGACATGCACTGACACACGCACACACACACGGTGACATGCACACATAAAACACACACACGCACGCACACGCAGACACACACTGACACATGCGCACACACACCAGTGACATGCACACAAACGCATAACTACACATCACAAACAAACCTATATATTTTTTTTTTAATCTGCGCTGTTGTGAAAGTGTGTTTCCCCTCTGGGGATGAATAAAGCTTTTCTATTCTATTCTATTCTAAAAAAAATCCGCGTTTGTTTTATGTGTTCGTGCGTGCGTGTGTTTTATGTTTGCATGTCACCGTGTGTGTGTGCGTTTGTCAGTGCATGTCTATGTATGCATGCGTGTGTTTTATGTGTGCGTGCGCGTTTGTTTTGTGTGCGTCCGCGTTTGTTTTATGTGTGCATGTCACCGTGTGTGTGTGCGTGTGTCAGTGCATGTCTGTGTGTGCATCCGTGTGTTTTGTGTGCGCGCGCGCGCATTTGTTTTATGTGTGCATGCGCGCATTTGTTTTATGTGTGCATGCGCGCATTTGTTTTATGTGTGCGTGCGCGCATTTGTTTCATGTGACATGCACACATAAAACACACGCACGCACGCACACATAAAACAAACGCGGACGCACACAAAACACACGCATGCACACACAGACATGCACTGACACACGCACACACACGGTGACATGCACACATAAAACACACGCACGCATGCACACACAGACATGCACTGACACACGCACACACACGGTGACATGCACACATAAAACACACACACGCACGCACACGCAGACACACACTGACACATGCGCACACACACCAATGACATGCACACAAACGCATAACTACAGATCACAAACAAACCTATAAAATCCGCGTTTGTTTTATGTGTGCGTGCGTGCGTGTGTTTTATGTTTGCATGTCACCGTGTGTGTGTGCGTTTGTCAGTGCATGTCTGTGTATGCATGCGTGTGTTTTATGTGTGCGTGCGCGTTTGTTTTATGTGGGTGTGCGCATTTGTTTAATGTGTGCGTGCGTGTGTTGTGTGCGTGTGCATTTGTTTTATCTGTGCGCGCGCATTTGTTTTGTGTGCTCTTGCGCATTTGTTTTGTGTGCGCGTGCGCATTTCTTTAATATGTGCGTGCGCGCATTTGTTTTATGTGTGCGTGCGCGCATTTGTTTTATGTGACGTGCGCGCATATGTTTTATGTGTGCATGCGCGCATTTGTTTTATGTGTTCGTGCGTGCGTGTGTTTTATGTTTGCATGTCACCGTGTGTGTGTGCGTTTGTCAGTGCATGTCTTTGTATGCATGCGTGTGTTTTATGTGTGCGTGCGCGTTTGTTTTGTGTGCGTCCGCGTTTGTTTTATGTGTGCATGTCACCGTGTGTGTGTGCGTGTGTCAGTGCATGTCTGTGTGTGCATCCGTGTGTTTTGTGTGCGCGCGCGCGCATTTGTTTTATGTGTGCATGCGCGCATTTGTTTTATGTGTGCATGCGCGCATTTGTTTAATGTGTGCGTGCGCGCATTTGTTTCATGTGACATGCACACATAAAACACACGCACGCACGCACACATAAAACAAACGCGGACGCACACAAAACACACGCATGCACACACAGACATGCACTGACACACGCACACACACGGTGACATGCACACATAAAACACACACACGCATGCACACACAGACATGCACTGACACACGCACACACACGGTGACATGCACACATAAAACACACACACGCACGCACACGCAGACACACACTGACACATGCGCACACACACCAATGACATGCAAACAAACGCATAACTACAGATCACAAACAAACCTATAAAATCCGCGTTTGTTTTATGTGTGCGTGCGTGCGTGTGTTTTATGTTTGCATGTCACCGTGTGTGTGTGCGTTTGTCAGTGCATGTCTGTGTATGCATGCGTGTGTTTTATGTGTGCGTGCGCGTTTGTTTTATGTGGGTGTGCGCATTTGTTTAATGTGTGCGTGCGTGTGTTGTGTGCGTGTGCATTTGTTTTATCTGTGCGCGCGCATTTGTTTTGTGTGCTCTTGCGCATTTGTTTTGTGTGCGCGTGCGCATTTCTTTAATATGTGCGTGCGCGCATTTGTTTTATGTGTGCATGCGCGCATTTGTTTTATGTGTGCATGCGCGCATTTGTTTTATGTGTGCGTGCGCGCATTTGTTTCATGTGACATGCACACATAAAACACACGCACGCACGCACACATAAAACAAACGCGGACGCACACAAAACACACGCATGCACACACAGACATGCACTGACACACGCACACACACGGTGACATGCACACATAAAACACACACACGCACGCACACGCAGACACACACTGACACATGCGCACACACACCAATGACATGCACACAAACGCATAACTACAGATCACAAACAAACCTATAAAACCCGCGTTTGTTTTATGTGTGCGTGCGTGCGTGTGTTTTATGTTTGCATGTCACCGTGTGTGTGTGCGTTTGTCAGTGCATGTCTGTGTATGCATGCGTGTGTTTTATGTGTGCGTGCGCGTTTGTTTTATGTGGGTGTGCGCATTTGTTTAATGTGTGCGTGCGTGTGTTGTGTGCGTGTGCATTTGTTTTATCTGTGCGCGCGCATTTGTTTTGTGTGCTCTTGCGCATTTGTTTTGTGTGCGCGTGCGCATTTCTTTAATATGTGCGTGCGCGCATTTGTTTTATGTGTGCGTGCGCGCATTTGTTTTATGTGACGTGCGCGCATTTGTTTTATGTGTGCATGCGCGCATTTGCTTTATGTGTGCATGCGCGCATTTGTTTTATGTGTGCATGCGCGCATTTGTTTTATGTGTGCGTGCGCGCATTTGTTTCATGTGACATGCACACATAAAACACACGCACGCACGCACACATAAAACAAACGCGGACGCACACAAAACACACGCATTATGTGTGCGTGCGTGCGTGTGTTTTATGTTTGCATGTCACCGTGTGTGTGTGCGTTTGTCAGTGCATGTCTGTGTATGCATGCGTGTGTTTTATGTGTGCGTGCGCGTTTGTTTAATGTGGGTGTGCGCATTTGTTTAATGTGTGCGTGCGTGTGTTGTGTGTTGACACGCGCAAGCATTGACGCACATTGTTTTGTGTGCGTCCGCGTTTGTTTTATGTGTGCATGTCACCGTGTGTGTGTGCGTGTGTCAGTGCATGTCTGTGTGTGCATCCGTGTGTTTTGTGTGCGCGCGCGCGCATTTGTTTTATGTGTGCATGCGCGCATTTGTTTTATGTGTGCATGCGCGCATTTGTTTAATGTGTGCGTGCGCGCATTTGTGTCATGTGACATGCACACATAAAACACACGCACGCACGCACACATAAAACAAACGCGGACGCACACAAAACACACGCATGCACACACAGACATGCACTGACACACGCACACACACGGTGACATGCACACATAAAACACACACACGCATGCACACACAGACATGCACTGACACACGCACACACACGGTGACATGCACACATAAAACACACACACGCACGCACACGCAGACACACACTGACACATGCGCACACACACCAATGACATGCACACAAACGCATAACTACAGATCACAAACAAACCTATAAAATCCGCGTTTGTTTTATGTGTGCGTGCGTGCGTGTGTTTTATGTTTGCATGTCACCGTGTGTGTGTGCGTTTGTCAGTGCATGTCTGTGTATGCATGCGTGTGTTTTATGTGTGCGTGCGCGTTTGTTTTATGTGGGTGTGCGCATTTGTTTAATGTGTGCGTGCGTGTGTTTTGTGCGTGTGCATTTGTTTTATCTGTGCGCGCGCATTTGTTTTGTGTGCTCTTGCGCATTTGTTTTGTGTGCGCGTGCGCATTTCTTTAATATGTGCGTGCGCGCATTTGTTTTATGTGTGCGTGCGCGCATTTGTTTTATGTGACGTGCGCGCATTTGTTTTATGTGTGCATGCGCGCATTTGCTTTATGTGTGCATGCGCGCATTTGTTTTATGTGTGCATGCGCGCATTTGTTTTATGTGTGCATGCGCGCATTTGTTTTATGTGTGCGTGCGCGCATTTGTTTCATGTGACATGCACACATAAAACACACGCACTTCCGCTTCCGGTGAGCCTTTGATCGGCTGCTTGAAACGTGAGCTCCTGCAATAATTGCCAAAAACAGTCGTTTTAACGACTACTTGTCCGGATATTATGCTCATATCACTTAAGATATGTCTCAAGCATCTCGGATCTATGATCGTGATGCTCTTTTCAACATCAGAGAGTCGATGGAGGACTTCACTCGCGACCGTTACCAACGTCCGGTGAACGTGTTTCCGGCTCCGCTTCTCATCGACTCGGACTCTGTGGAATATCGTTTGATCTCTCGAGTACCGGGCGATTTCCACAAGGGATCGAGTCGGGCTGGAGTACAGGTCAGGATGAGACGTGCAGTTGCGATCGCTCGGAACAACTCTGACGTCATCGAACGTCATCGGTGTTTGATCGACATTCCTCTCACTGTGTGTGACGACACATCAGCGCTGCCGTCTGTCCAGACCTCAACGAAAGGTGGTAAGATTTTTTCATTTCCTCTCTTTAATTCGACTTTTACAACCGAGTTGAACTTCAGTGACAGCTGGTACCCACGTGACCGCTGTTCGCTTCAAAAGATCCCGCTCTGCGCGCCTGTCAGTGACGCGGCGTCGTCAGTGACGTCATCGGTGCTGAATGTGGGACTTCTTAATGTTCGCTCCATTACTAATAAATCCTTTATTCTTAATGATCTTTTCACAAGAGTTAATTTGGATTTATTATGTCTTTCTGAGACTTGGCAGAGAGAGGAAGAGTTTATTCATCTGAACGAACTCTGTCCAGTAGGGAGCGCTGTCCTGGGGAAGCCTCGCCTCTCTGGTCGTGGAGGAGGTCTTGCTACTGTTTTTAGGGAGAGTTGTTCTTGCAAAGTGATTCAGACACAGGAATTCACTTCTTTTGAGTCTCAGATGATCTTGGTTGGTTCTACAAGACCTTTCTATTGTGTGTCAATCTACCGTCCGCCTGGTCCTGCGGCGATGTTCTTGAAAGACTTTAGTGACTTCTTATCTTCCATTATTCAGATGGAATCTGTTCTTATTCTTGGAGACTTTAATCTTCATGTTGATGACGTCACATCTTGTTCTGCTAAAGAACTTTTAACTTTAACTGAAGCCTTTAATTTTGAGCAACATGTTTCTGAACCCACTCATCAAAAAGGCCACATTTTAGACTTAGTTTTTACTCTTGGCCTGAACATTTCTAATGTATCTGTACATGATGTCCATCTGAGTGATCATTCTCTTGTCTTGTTCAACCTGGACTTCATCCCTGAACCTAAGCCTTTGAAAGTTAGGTCTCAGAGGCGTGTCATCTCAGCCGATACTGCAGACAGTTTTTCTGCTATGTTTGACCGTCTTTCCTTTGATGACTGTCCAGATGTGGACAGTTTGATTCACTGTTTTACTGATCATTGTGTTGAAATACTAGATCAAGTGGCACCTGTTAAATCGAACTTGAAAATTCAGAAAAAACGGTGCCCTTGGACAAATGAAGATCTCCTGAGTCTGAAGAGACTTTGTCGAAAGACTGAGCGTCTCTGGAAGTCTACTAAACTTGAGGTGCACAGACTTCACCTCAGGGATCTGTTGACTTCTTACAATGAGATGGTAGAAACTGCTAGATCTGATTACATCAGAAAACTGGTAGCAGCAAATAGGAAAAACCCCAAAGTTTTGTTTGACACGATTAATTCTCTCGTGTCTCCTGCTCCTCAAATCACGCCGGTCTTCTGTGAAGCTGACAGCAATGCATTGTTGAGATTTTTCATTGACAAAATTAAATTGATCAAAGAGAAAATCTCTCCCCCTTTGTTGGGAACCCCTACTGTCTCTGAGCCCATCTCCTCCTCTTGGTCATCCTTCTCTGCTGTATCTTTGGGTGATATTTCAGCACTAGTGAACAAGATGAAACCCTCCTCTTGCTCAAATGACGTCCTTCCTTGTAGGCTTTTTATCAAAGTATTTGATGTAATTGGCCCCTGGGTTACCAATATGGTGAACCTCTCCCTTTCCTCAGGGGTTTTTCCCAATGCATTTAAACATGCCATTGTGGAGCCTCTGCTCAAAAAACCAGGCTTAGACCCAACTGACCTCAGTAATTTCAGGCCTATTTCTAAGCTCCCTTTCTTGTCCAAGATCTTGGAGAAGGTGGTGTCCGAGCAGCTGTCTTTGTTCTTGGATCAGAGCGACATCCATGAGAAGTTTCAGTCTGGCTTCCGTAAACATCACTCTACGGAGACAGCTTTACTGAAAGTGTCCAGTGACATCATGATGTCGGCTGACTCTGGTAAATTCACTGTTCTGGTTCTCTTGGATCTGTCGTCAGCCTTTGACACAGTTGATCACCAGATCCTGCTGAGAAGACTAAGGGATGAAGTGGGACTGTCTGGGTCTGTGTTAGAATGGTTCTCATCTTACCTTTCTGGACGCAGTTTTAGTGTATCTGCCAATCAAATGAGGTCTGAATCGGCAGATCTGTTGTGTGGAGTCCCTCAAGGTTCTGTTCTGGGTCCTTTATTGTTTTTGCTGTACTTGATTCCCCTTGGTAAAATCATTCAGAGATTTCCAGATGTTTCTTATCACATTTTTGCTGATGACATCCAGCTCTACTGCTCTTTTGACCCAACTGAGCCCCAAAGGCTGAACAGCTTAGTCAATTGTTTGCTAGAAATCAAACAATGGCTGAGTGAAAACACTTTACAGCTTAATGTGGACAAAACTGAAACTCTGGTGATTGCTCCTGATGATACGATTCCAGGGTTGAGTCAGTACTTGGGTGACTTAGGTCAGTCTGTCAAACTGAGCCTGAGAAACCTGGGTGTTATATTTGATAAAGACATGTCTCTTGTTCAACACTGTAGAAAACTGACCAGAAACTGTTTCCTTCAACTGAGAAAAATCTCTAAACTTAGGAAAATGCTGTCACAACATGATCTGGAGCTTGTAATCCATGCGTTTGTTTCTTCTCGTCTGGACTATTGTAACAGTTTGTTTTCATGTCTTAACAAGAAGGAGCTGTCTCGCCTGCAGTTGATTCAGAACTCTGCAGCGAGAATTCTGACCCGCTCTAGTAGAAGAACTCACATTTCTCCGGTCCTTAAAACTCTTCACTGGCTTCCAGTTTCTTTCAGGATCAACTTTAAAATTCTGGTTCTTACTTTCAGAGCTATTCATGGTCAGGCTCCTCCTTACATCACTGATCTGATCCAGCCTTACACCCCAGCTCGGGCTCTGAGGTCTGTGGATCAGAATCTACTTATGGTTCCACGCACACGGCTCAGGACCAGAGGAGAGAAATCTTTTCAGGCTGTTGCTCCTAAGCTTTGGAACAATCTTCCTCTCTCTTTGCGCTTGATGGAGTCTACTGATTCCTTTAAGAAACATCTTAAGACGTTTCTATTTGTGCAGGCTTTTCCTTGAATTTCTCGAACTCCTGTGTTGTTCTCGGTGTTGTCTTGATCTTTGAAGTATGTACTGTTTTGAGTATTGTTTTGATTGTTAAAGCGCTTTGTGACCCTGGTCTCGAAAAGCGCTATATAAATATATATTACTTACTTACATGCACACATAAAACACACGCACGCACGCACACATAAAACAAACGCGGACGCACACAAAACACACGCATGCACACACAGACATGCACTGACACACGCACACACACGGTGACATGCACACATAAAACACACACACGCACGCACACGCAGACACACACTGACACATGCGCACACACACCAATGACATGCACACAAACGCATAACTACACATCACAAACAAACCTATAAAATCCGCGTTTGTTTTATGTGTGCGTGCGTGCGTGTGTTTTATGTTTGCATGTCACCGTGTGTGTGTGCGTTTGTCAGTGCATGTCTGTGTATGCATGCGTGTGTTTTATGTGTGCGTGCGCGTTTGTTTAATGTGGGTGTGCGCATTTGTTTAATGTGTGCGTGCGTGTGTTGTGTGTTGACACGCGCAAGCATTGACGCACATTGACACACGCGCAAGCATTGACGCACATTGACACGCGCGCAAGCATTGACGCACATTGACACTCGCGCGCATATTGACGCACGCACACGCATTGACACGCACGGGCGCATTGACGCACATTGACACGCACGCGCGCATTGACGCACATTGACACGCGCGCAAGCATTGACGCACATTGACACGCGCGCAAGCATATTGACACACGCACACGCATTGACACGCACGCAAGCATTGACGCACATTGACACGCGCGCAAGCATTGACGCACATTGACACACGCGCGCATTGACACACATTGACACGCACATGACAATGGACGTGAGGTTCTGGTCTGCAGCCCACATCTGTGTATCGGATAGTCTGTCAAACATAAAAATGTAAACGGTTAGACTTTTATGATGCAATATACGAGGAACTAACTAAACATATACTGTACACACCTCCATGATGATTGCCTTTCTCAAGTGGCTTTGTATGTGCTGTTGGGTTTTGTCCATCTGTGCTGGTCTGAATTTGGTGACCTCACAAAAAGGGCAGTGAAAGAACAAGCAACACTGACGGCTGTGGAGTGAAGTACATCCTCAAACCTGGCTGATGTTTAACTGATCAGCCATTTATGAGATTAATGAAAGCTTTGACAGAAACTGTTTTCTATATCACAGACTAAGCTACACACACAGGCAAATGAAAACAGCCAGAAATATGTTATGTTCACTGAACACATCATTTATGAACACATTTTTCATGTTGTATAAAACTCAAACATTCTATTGAATGACTGAACAATCTACTTTAATATCCTCGTGTCCAATTAGTTCATATTCAACGTCTGCTATCTCTGGTCTGTTTATCTGGATTCTTGTCACGGGGGCAGCAGCTTCAGCAGAGAGGTCCATACTTTCTTCTCCCCAGTTACATCGTCCAGCTCTTTCTGGAGGACCCCCCTGTGTTTCCAGCCCAGTGGAGGAACATGCTTCTTCAGTGTGTTCTGGGTCTTCCCCGGGTTCTACCATCAGTGGAACATGTTCCACTTCATCGGACTTATTCTCAGATGAATAAATTGATCTAAGACAAGAAAAAAATAAGTCAGTTTAGATTAAAAAAAAAGCTCAAACTAATTGAAATTCTCACGGATGCTCCGTTGAATCCATACATTCATTCATTCCCACTGCCACCTCCTAATAAGAAATAATGATCGTTTCTCTGATGCACAAATACTGCAGTGCTGAAGATATTAAACCAAAATTGACATTCATTTTAATTGTACAAGTGATGACATTTGCAAAATTAATCAACATTACATTTAAACATTAAATCACTTTGATAAATGACTAAAAAACATTCTTACATACCTTCCTTCTTCTCTTGAACTCTTTTCCATCTGGTTAAGGAGAAAAATAATTCAAGGAAATGACTCCAGATAAACACAAATCAATATAATAATGTGATTTTTATGAATGCATTTGTTTTTTACCTCTTTTTCTTTTTTTATACCAATAAACTACAGAACATGTGATCAGTAGAACGATCACAGCAACAATAATTCCAGCCACTTCTCCTGGTGTCAAACCTTCTCGACATACAGAGTCAGAAGAAATAGTTCCTTCTCGTAGATATGTTGAACATCTACAAAGACAAGTGGAGACAGTTTAGAAGAAAACATCTGGAGCAAACATTTGTGAAGCTTCACTCACTGTTTGTGATCCTGACATGACGTGAACGTTCCATTTGAAAATGTTCCTTCACTGCAGGTTCCACACTCAGTGTCTGTGGAGGACGTTCCTGTGAAGAACATTGTGTGTGTCTTATAGTTTCTGCACTCTTGCATTTCACATGTTGGATGTGAAACTCGCCTGCTCTGATGATGAACTGTCCTGGTTCACATGTGGAGTGTTGCTGTGCTGCCACACATGTGTCCACTGAGCCGTCCACACAGAAAAAACCCTCCAGAGGTTCACACTTGGTGTTTGCTGTGAAGGTACAGGATCTGATCTCTCTCAGTCCTGTTAGTCAATAACAAATTCTACATCACATCTACATACTGACCAACTCATCATTCTAGTGAAGAACAAACTTTACCTTCAGTACAGACGAGACACTTGAAACCATGTTTCTCTCGGTTCAATTTGTCCATGTAAGTTCCATCATCACAGACAGTGCAGGACGGAGATGGAAATTCTGTGCAATGAACATTGACTCTGAATCCTGTGAGAGAAATAAATAAATGACACATTTGAGTGACGTTTTACATCAAGACTCCTGACAGTTACTCTTATAAGAAAAAAGGTCAACATTTAAAATAGGCAGAATACATTTGATAGAATCAACATACAAGTGTCATGCTTATGTTCTTTTGTTTTATTTTGAAGGTGGTTTTCCGTTTTCATGTGTCCTGTGTTTTGAGTGACAGACGCTGGCAGGTGCGCGGCTGGGGATGATGGAGTGGCGGGTTCTTCCCATTGATAAGGAGCGTCTCTACCCGGAAGAACTCGCCAGAGTATTGCGTTTCCAGACCAGGTTGGCTGTCCTTTCGATCTCGCTCCTCGCCTTTGAATCACAACTGGATAATCCTTTGGATACTCCTGACGTTGTCAGCACTTTTATTTACTCAAGTGAGTCCTTTTGTCTTTTTGTTTTAGTTGCTGTTGGGACCCCGATCTCCAGAAGTGCCCTGCCTTCGCCCCGAGTGCCTGTTTTGTTTTTTTGTTCCTATTACGGACCGCTCTGGATCTATATAAGACTTTTTTTTCTGAATTTTTCCTCCGTGGATTATTTAGAAGATAGCTGGGAAGGGCGACAGGTCTTGATACCTTCACTTAAACTTAGCGTTACATTTACCGATGTCAATAAAATGAAAAGAGACTTTAATAAACCACAACATGTACCTGTGCTCCTTCCAGCTGGACACTCAACATCCTTATCCTTCAACAGTGGACACTGTGACGTCACTCCTTCAACATCCTTATCCTTGAGAGAAAAGATCATTTAATATCAGATGATTTTTGAGAATCTATCAGTGATAGTTTCGTCGATTCTTCCGCGTCTGACCGTTATAAACCTCCTTGTAGGTGGACAACGCATGCGCAAATGCGTGGTTGATTTCCAACCTCGTGTACTGTACTGACACTAATAGAATGTTTTTCCATCATATTTGTCCATCATGATGAGTGCCATGGATCATACATGAACACACATGTTTAATGATAAATATTTGTTACCAGAGAACAATTGTTTCAACTGTAATGAAGCATACATGTTTGATATTTACCAATTAGTGTTAAATATTAGCTATATTGATGTTTGAGATAAAATGGGGACCCTTGAAATAAAAAGAAAGAGCCACACTGTTAAGTCTTTCTGTAGGTTTGTTTATTGGACATAATAAATCGTTTTAGCAACACTAGAGGGCAGCAGAGAGTACAAGTTGCTTTGCGTGCAGGTGGAGAGACAGGACGAGCTAATGAGATCACCTGTGCAGGTGAAGCTTCTGTCTACAGAGCATGACTACAGCCAAGGTAATGTTAAACTCTTCTGTTAAATTGTTCTCATTTGGAGAGAATATCTAAGGATTATGGACATAAACTTGCAGTGTGACTGCAGTTCACACTTTTAATGATGTCGTCGTTGTAAATCTAAAACGTCCCGAGAAAGTAGAATTCTAGTGTTTCTGATCCCATCATGCAGGGAATAGCAGGTTTGATATAAATGTACATGAATTGATTCATTAAAGATATTATTACATTTGTCTCTTTTAACATTAAGACTTCATCACAAAGTATCATTTCTGGAGATGATTTGACTTCAATGTTGACAACAGTTTATACTGAGTGGATCTAGTATAACACTGACAGACCCGGCTGCAGAAAAACATTTAAGGGGGGGCATTACATTTTTTCAGGGGGGCAAACTTTTCAACCTAAAAACGTATTGGCTTCAGGCTGAACAATGGCTCTGGGACGACTCGCACAGTGCAGAGAAATAATTCTCCCATTACTAAAAAGTGACGGTTGATCCCAAAATCTAAAAAAACAACTAACAACCAACAACAAAGTTTAGTGCTGTGTCCATGTATTAAACTAAAGCACCACAGCTTCACTTCTACTAAAACATAAGCACTGAAGTCAACCTGAACACTGGATTGAACATCAAATAAGTTTTCATCTCATTGAACAAAATCATGGTAGGTGTGATGTGTGATCTGTTTGATACTTGATGAAGCCCAGTTGCTGCACATTGGCGCACGCATTGACGCACATTCTTCTTCTGAGAGTTGTAACACAGCGTCTCTTAACTGTTGAGCATGGTCCCGTCGTCTCGCACCAACGTCCATCTCCTCACTTTCGCTCTTCACTTTCCCGTACATACCGGGGACGTTCGTTAGCAAAGTTCGTTGCTAATAACCGTTAGCTTCGCCTCAGGAGCAGGTCCGAAAAAGTCGCTTCTGACACCAATGTAACGTTTGGTCCTCCACACATGACCAGACGGTTGTCTTGCACAGATATTGTTTCTTTGTTCGCTGTACTCACAGAGAGGTTATTGTTTCGGCCACAACCAACGCCGCTCGTTCTTCACACCACAAGTTGAACGCGAACTCTCTCTAACAACAACTGCGCATGTGCACAGACTCACCTTCTTAATGTTTGAGATCCTTCTCTCTGGTTCATTCTCATCCTTGACCTTTGACACCATCTCACACCTCGTCCTCAGACTCTCCTCCCTCGAGTGGTTTCACTCCCACTTCACTGACCACCCAGTTCCTCCAACCCACCCCCTCAGTCACGGCAGGGGGTCCTGCACATGCAAGACCCCCTGCAGTTTGCCTACCAGCCAGCAGTTGGTGTGGAAGATCCTTCACCTCCTGCAACGACCTACTCTCACCTGGATAAAGGAAGCGGTTCAGTGAGGATCCTGTTCCTGGACTTCTCTAGTGCCTTCAACAGCATCCAGTCACTCTGCTGCAGGACAAACTGACTAAGATTCAATTCAATTTCATTTCAAGTGTCTTATCATAACAAAGTTATCTCAAGACACTATACAGTTGAAATAAGACTACAGTTGATTAAGGAAAAATAGATCCAGCAATTCAACAAAGAGCAAGAAACAAAACACTGTACAGTGAGCAATGGAGAGGAAAAACTTCCTTTTAGAAGCAGAAACCTGGAGCGGAACCAGACTCATTGTTGACGGCCTGCCGCTTTGACCGGCTGGGAGGAAGGATGGGGGGGTAGACAGATGGATAAGGAGAGGAGTGAGGGAGGATAGAGTGAGAGAAAAGAGGAGAGTGTAGGAGGGTCCATGGGGGTGCTGGAGAGAACTCAGGATCTGATGACGTGGTGAAGATCCTGGATCAGCAGCAGCTCTGGAGGTGGATCCCTGGATCAGCAACAGCTCTGGAGGTGGATCCCTGGATCAGCAGCAGCTCTGGAGGTGGATCCCTGGATCAGCAACAGCTCTGGTGGTGGATCCCTGATACAAGATGCATGTGGACCCTGGTCTGGTTTCCTGGATTATCTTACTGATCGACCACAGTATGTCAGGCTGAAGGACATCACGTCTGACACTGTGCAGTACAGGAGCACCTCAGGGGACAGTACTGGCTCCTCTCCTCTTCACCATCTACACTTCAGACTTCTGCTACAACTCAGAGTATTATCAAAGTAATCACACTAGTACTACCACGACAGTTGTACTTTGACTACTGAGCACTAAACTCCCCTCAGCACTGATTGGCCAGTGATGCTCAAGTGTGTCATGAATTTATACCATAATTATAATGTGTCTTGACCTCTGAACCCCTGTTAAGAACCACTGGTTTAACAGCTTAGGAGCAACAAGATCCTGAAGATGGTTTAGAACATTATTTCAGCCGCTGAGGTCATGAACGATGAGACTCGAAGCACGAGAGGCTGTTGAAGAGAAAACAACTTTATTCCTCCAGGCTTCACAGCTGGAACTCAGGAAATTCAAACACGACGTCTTTGCCCGTCAGTTTCTTGTAGACTCCTCATGCGTCCTCATGTCTCCTCATGTGTCTTCATGTCTCATATGTCATGTCTCATGCGTCCTCATGTCTCCTCATGTGTCCTCATGTGTCCTCATGTCTCCTCATGTGTCTTCATGTCTCATATGTCATGTCTCATGCGTCCTCATGTCTCCTCATGTGTCCTCATGTGTCCTCATGTCTCCTCATGTGTTCTCATGTGTCCTCATGTCTGCTCATGTGTCCTCATGTCTCCTCATGTGTCCTCATGTGTCCTCATGTGTCCTCATGTCTCCTCATGTGTTCTCATGTGTCCTCATGTCTCCTCTTGTGTCCTCATGTCTCCTCATGTCTCAAGCGTCCTCGTGTGTCCTCATGTGTCCTCATGTCTCATGTGTTCTCATGTCTCCTCATGTGTCTTGTGTCCTCGTGTCTCATTTGTCCTCATGTGTCATGTGTCCTCGTGTCTCCTCATGTGTCCTCGTGTCTCCTCATGTGACTTCATGTGTCCTCATGTCTCCTCATATGTCCTCATGTGTCCTCGTGTCTCCTCATGTGTCCTCATTTGTCTTCATGTCTCATGTGTCCTCATGTCTCATGCGTCATCATGTGTCCTCATGTGTTCTCATGTGTCCTCATGTCTCCTCATGTCTCATGTCTCCTCGTGTGTCCTCATGTGTCCTCGTGTGTCCTCATGTGTCCTCATGTGTCCTCATGTGTCCTCATGTGTCTTCATGTCTCATGTGTCCTCATGTCTCCTCATGTGTCCTCATGTCTCCTCATATGTCCTCATGTGTCCTCGTGTCTCCTCATGTGTCCTCATTTGTCTTCATGTCTCATGTGTCCTCATGTCTCATGCGTCATCATGTGTCCTCATGTGTTCTCATGTGTCCTCATGTCTCCTCATGTCTCATGTCTCCTCGTGTGTCCTCATGTGTCCTCGTGTGTCCTCATGTGTCCTCATGTGTCCTCATGTGTCTTCATGTCTCATGTGTCCTCATGTCTCCTCATGTGTCCTCATGTCTCCTCATGTGTTCTCATGTGTCCTCATGTCTCCTCATGTGTACTCATGTCTCATGTCTCCTCATGTGTCCTCATGTCTCCTCATATGTCTTCATGTCTCATGTGTCCTCATGTGTCCTCATGTGTCCTCATGTCTCCTCATGTGTTCTCATGTCTCCTCATGTGTCCTTGTGTGTCCTCGTGTGTCCTCATGTGTCCTCATGTCTCCTCATGTGTCTTCATGTCTCATGTGTCCTCATGTGTCCTCATGTCTCCTCATGTGTTCTCATGTGTCCTCATGTCTCCTCATGTGTACTCATGTCTCATGTCTCCTCATGTGTCCTCATGTCTCCTCATGTGTTCTCATGTCTCCTCATGTGTCCTCATGTCTCCTCATGTGTCCTCATGTCTCATGTGTCCTCGTGTGTCCTCATGTGTCCTCATGTGTCCTCATGTCTCCTCATGTGTCTTCATGTCTCATGTCTCCTCATGTGTCCTCATGTCTCCTCATGTGTTCTCATGTCTCATGTGTCCTTGTGTGTCCTCGTGTGTCCTCATGTGTCCTCATGTCTCCTCATGTGTCTTCATGTCTCATGTGTCCTCATGTCTCCTCGTGTGTCCTCATGTGTCCTCATGTCTCCTCATATGTCTTCATGTCTCATGTGTCCTCATGTCTCCTCATGTGTCCTCATGTGTCCTCATGTCTCCTCATGTGTTCTCATGTCTCCTCATGTGTCCTTGTGTGTCCTTGTGTGTCCTCATGTGTCCTCATGTCTCCTCATGTGTCTTCATGTCTCATGTGTCCTCTTGTCTCCTCATGTGTCCTCATGTCTCCTCGTGTGTCCTCATGTGTCCTCATGTCTCCTCATGTGTCTTCATGTCTCATGTGTCCTCATGTGTCCTCATGTGTCCTCATGTCTCCTCATGTGTCCTCATGTGTCCTCATGTCTCCTCATGTGTCCTCATGTCTCCGCATATGTCCTCATGTCTCCTCATGTGTTCTCATGTCTCCTCATGTGTCCTCATGTCTCCTCATGTGTCCTCATGTCTCATGTCTCCTCATGTGTCCTCATGTGTCCTCATGTGTCCTCATGTCTCCTCATGTGTCTTCATGTCTCATGTGTCCTCATGTCTCCTCATGTGTCCTCATGTGTCCTCGTGTGTCCTCGTGTGTCCTCATGTGTCCTCATGTGTCCTCATGTCTCCTCAATTGTCTTCATGTCTCATGTGTCCTCATGTCTCCTCATGTGTCCTCATGTCTCCTCATGTGTTCTCATGTTTCCTCATGTCTCCTCATGTGTCCTCGTGTGTCCTCATGTCTCCTCATGTGTTCTCATGTCTCCTCATGTCTCCTCATGTGTCCTCATGTGTCTTCATGTCTCATGTGTCCTCATGTGTCCTCATGTCTCATGCGTCCTCATGTGTCGTCATGTGTCCTCATGTGTCCTCATGTCTCCTCAATTGTCTTCATGTCTCATGTGTCCTCATGTCTTCTCATGTGTCCTCATGTCTCCTCATGTGTTCTCATGTGTCCTCATGTCTCCTCATGTGTACTCATGTCTCATGTCTCCTCATGTGTCCTCGTGTGTCCTCATGTCTCCTCATGTCTCCTCATGTCTCCTCATGTCTCCTCATGTGTCCTCATGTGTCTTCATGTCTCATGTCTCCTCATGTGTCCTCATGTGTCCTCGTGTGTCCTCGTGTGTCCTCATGTGTCCTCATGTGTCCTCATGTCTCCTCATGTGTCTTCATGTCTCATGTGTCCTCATGTCTTCTCATGTGTCCTCGTGTGTACTCATGTCTCCTCATGTGTCCTCATGTCTCCTCGTGTGTCCTCATGTCTCCTCATGTGTCCTCGTGTGTACTCATGTCTCCTCATGTCTCCTTGTGTGTCCTCGTGTGTCCTCATGTGTCCTCATGTCTCCTCATGTGTCCTCATGTGTCTTCATGTCTCATGTGTCCTCATGTGTCCTCATGTCTCATGCGTCCTCATGTGTCCTCATGTGTTCTCATGTGTCCTCATGTCTCCTCATGTGTCTTCATGTCTCATGTCTCCTCATGTGTCCTCATGTCTCCTCATGTGTCCTCATGTCTCATGTGTCCTCGTGTGTCCTCGTGTGTCCTCGTGTGTCCTCATGTGTCCTCATATGTCCTCATGTGTCTTCATGTCTCATGTGTCCTCATGTGTCCTCATGTCTCATGCGTCCTCATGTCTCCTCATGTGTCTTCATGTCTCATGTCTCCTCATGTGTCCTCATGTCTCATGTGTCCTCATGTCTCATGTGTCCTCGTGTGTCCTCGTGTGTCCTCATGTGTCCTCATGTCTCCTCATGTGTCTTCATGTCTCATGTGTCCTCATGTGTCCTCATGTCTCCTCATGTGTTCTCATGTGTCCTCATGTCTCCTCATGTGTACTCATGTCTCATGTCTCCTCATGTCTCCTCATGTGTCTTCATGTCTCATGTGTCCTCATGTCTCCTCATGTGTTCTCATGTCTCCTCATGTGTCCTTGTGCGTCCTCGTGTGTCCTCATGTGTCCTCATGTCTCCTCATGTGTCTTCATGTCTCATGTGTCCTCATGTCTCCTCGTGTGTCCTCATGTGTCCTCATGTCTCCTCATGTGTCTTCATGTCTCATGTGTCCTCATGTGTCCTCATGTGTCCTCATGTGTCCTTATATCTCCTCATGTGTCCTCATGTGTCCTCATGTGTCCTCATGTCTCCGCATATGTCCTCGTGTCTCCTCATGTGTCCTCATATGTCCTCATGTGTCCTCGTGTCTCATGTGTCCTCATGTCTCCTCATGTCTCCTCATGTGTCCTCATGTGTCTTGTGTCCTCGTGTCTCATGTGTCCTCATGTGTCATGTGTCCTCGTGTCTCCTCATGTGTCCTCGTGTCTCCTCATGTGTCCTCATATGTCCTCATGTCTCTTCATATGTCCACATGTGTCCTCGTGTCTCCTCATGTGTCCTCATTTGTCCTCATGTGTCATGTGTCCTCGTGTCTCCTCATATGTCCTCATGTGTCCTCATGTCTCCTCATGTGTCCTCATGTGTCATGTGTGGTCGTGTCTCCTCATGTGTCCTTGTGTCTCCTCATGTGTCCTCATGTGTCTTCATGTCTCATGTGTCCTCATGTGTCCTCATGTGTTCTCATGTCTCCTCATGTGTCCTCATGTCTCCTCATGTGTCCTCATGTGTCCTCATGTGTCCTCATGTGTTCTCATGTCTCCTCATGTGTCCTCATGTGTCTTCATGTCTCCTCATGTGTCCTCATGTGTCCTCATGTCTCATGTCTCCTCATGTCTCCTCATGTGTCCTCATGTCTCATGTGTCCTCGTGTGTCCTCGTGTGTCCTCATGTGTCCTCATGTCTCCTCATGTGTTCTCATGTGTCCTCATGTCTCCTCATGTGTCCTCATGTCTCATGTCTCCTCATGTGTCCTCATGTCTCCTCATGTGTTCTCATGTCTCCTCATGTGTCCTCATGTGTCTTCATGTCTCATGTGTCCTCATGTCTCCTCATGTGTCTTCATGTCTCATCATGTGTCCTCATGTCTCCTCATGTGTCCTCATGTCTCATGTGTCCTCGTGTGTCCTCATGTGTCCTCATGTGTCCTCATGTCTCCTCATGTGTATTCATGTCTCATGTGTCCTCATGTCTCCTCATGTGTCCTCATGTCTCCTCATGTGTTCTCATGTGTCCTCATGTCTCCTCATGTGTACTCATGTCTCATGTCTCCTCATGTGTCCTCGTGTGTACTCATGTCTCCTCATGTGTCCTCATGTCTCCTCGTGTGTCCTCATGTGTCCTCATGTCTCCTCATATGTCTTCATGTCTCATGTGTCCTCATGTCTCCTCATGTGTCCTCATGTGTCCTCATGTCTCCTCATGTGTTCTCATGTCTCCTTGTGTGTCCTTGTGTGTCCTCATGTGTCCTCATGTCTCCTCATGTGTCTTCATGTCTCATGTGTCCTCTTGTCTCCGTGTGTCCTCATGTGTCCTCATGTCTCCTCATGTGTCTTCATGTCTCATGTGTCCTCATGTGTCCTCATGTGTCCTCATGTCTCCTCATGTCTCCTCATGTGTCCTCATGTGTCCTCATGTGTCCTCATGTCTCCACATATGTCCTCATGTCTCCTCATGTGTTCTCATGTGTCCTCATGTCTGCTCATGTGTTCTCATGTGTCCTCATGTCTCCTCATGTCTCCTCATGTCTCCTCATGTGTTCTCATGTGTCCTCATGTCTCCTCTTGTGTCCTCATGTCTCATGTCTCCTCATGTCTCAAGCGTCCTCGTGTGTCCTCATGTCTCCTCATGTGTTCTCATGTCTCCTCATGTGTCTTGTGTCCTCGTGTCTCATTTGTCCTCATGTGTCATGTGTCCTCGTGTCTCCTCATGTGTCCTCGTGTCTCCTCATGTGTCCTCATGTGTCCTCATGTCTCCTCATATGTCCTCATGTGTCCTCGTGTCTCCTCATGTGTCCTCATTTGTCCTCATGTGTCATGTGTCCTCGTGTCTCCTCATGTGTCCTCATGTGTCCTCATGTGTCCTCATGTCTCCTCATGTGTCCTTGTGTGTCCTCGTGTGTCCTCATGTGTCCTTGTGTCTCCTCATGTGTCCTCGTGTCTTCATGTCTCATGTGTCCTCATGTGTCCTCATGTGTTCTCATGTCTCCTCATGTGTCCTCATGTGTCCTCATGTGTCCTCATGTCTCATGTCTCCTCATGTGTCCTCATGTGTCCTCATGTCTCCTCATGTGTCTTCATGTCTCATGTGTCCTCATGTGTCCTCATGTGTCCTCGTGTGTCCTCGTGTGTCCTCGTGTGTCCTCATGTGTCCTCATGTCTCCTCAATTGTCTTCATGTCTCATGTGTCCTCATGTCTCCTCATGTCTCCTCATGTGTTCTCATGTGTCCTCATGTCTCCTCATGTGTACTCATGTCTCATGTCTCCTCATGTGTCCTCGTGTGTCCTCATGTCTCCTCATGTGTTCTCATGTCTCCTCATGTGTCCTCATGTGTCTTCATGTCTCATGTGTCCTCATGTGTCCTCATGTCTCATGCGTCCTCATGTGTCGTCATGTGTCCTCATGTGTCCTCATGTCTCCTCAATTGTCTTCATGTCTAATGTGTCCTCATGTCTCCTCATGGGTCCTCATGTCTCCTCATGTGTTCTCATGTGTCCTCATGTCTCCTCATGTGTACTCATGTCTCATGTCTCCTCATGTGTACTCGTGTGTCCTCATGTCTCCTCATGTGTTGTCATGTCTCCTCATGTGTCCTCATGTGTCTTCATGTCTCATGTCTCCTCATGTGTCCTCATGTCTCCTCATGTGTCCTCATGTCTCATGTGTCCTCGTGTGTCCTCGTGTGTCCTCATGTGTCCTCATGTGTCCTCATGTCTCCTCATGTGTATTCATGTCTCATGTGTCCTCATGTCTCCTCATGTGTCCTCGTGTGTACTCATGTCTCCTCATGTGTCCTCATGTCTCCTCGTGTGTCCTCATGTCTCCTCATGTGTCCTCGTGTGTACTCATGTCTCCTCATGTGTCCTCATGTCTCCTCGTGTGTCCTCGTGTGTCCTCATGTCTCCTCATGTGTCCTCATGTGTCTTCATGTCTCATGTGTCCTCATGTGTCCTCATGTCTCATGCGTCCTCATGTGTTCTCATGTGTCCTCATGTCTCCTCATGTGTCTTCATGTCTCATGTCTCCTCATGTGTCCTCATGTCTCATGTGTCCTCGTGTGTCCTCGTGTGTCCTCATGTGTCATCATATGTCCTCATGTGTCTTCATGTCTCATGTGTCCTCATGTGTCCTCATGTCTCATGCTTCCTCATGTGTCCTCATGTGTTCTCATGTGTCCTCATGTCTCCTCATGTGTCTTCATGTCTCATGTCTCCTCATATGTCCTCATGTCTCCTCATGTGTCCTCATGTCTCATGTGTCCTCGTGTGTCCTCGTGTGTCCTCATGTGTCCTCATGTCTCCTCATGTGTCTTCATGTCTCATGTGTCCTCATGTCTCCTCATGTGTCCTCATGTCTCCTCATGTGTTCTCATGTGTCCTCATGTCTCCTCATGTGTACTCATGTCTCATGTCTCCTCGTGTGTACTCATGTCTCCTCATGTGTCCTCATGTCTCCTCGTGTGTCCTCATGTGTCCTCATGTCTCCTCATGTGTCTTCATGTCTCATGTGTCCTCATGTCTCCTCATGTGTCCTCATGTGTCCTCATGTCTCCTCATGTGTTCTCATGTCTCCTCATGTGTCCTTGTGTGTCCTCGTGTGTCCTCATGTGTCCTCATGTCTCCTCATGTGTCTTCATGTCTCATGTGTCCTCATGTCTCCTCGTGTGTCCTCATGTGTCCTCATGTCTCCTCATGTGTCTTCATGTCTCATGTGTCCTCATGTGTCCTCATGTCTCCTCATGTGTCCTCATGTCTCCTCATGTGTCCTCATGTGTCCTCATATGTCCTCATGTCTCCGCATATGTCCTCGTGTCTCCTCATGTGTCCTCATATGTCCTCATGTCTCCTCATATGTCCACATGTGTCCTCGTGTCTCCTCATGTGTCCTCATTTGTCCTCATGTGTCATGTGTCCTCGTGTCTCCTCATATGTCCTCATGTGTCCTCATGTCTCCTCATGTGTCCTCATGTGTCATGTGTCCTCGTGTCTCCTCATGTGTCCTCGTGTCTCCTCATGTGTCCTCATGTGTCTTCATGTCTCATGTGTCCTCATGTGTCCTCATGTCTCCTCATGTGTCCTCATGTGTCCTCATGTGTTCTCATGTCTCCTCATGTGTCCTCATGTCTCCTCATGTGTCCTCATGTGTCCTCATGTCTCCTCATGTGTTCTCATGTCTCATCATGTGTCCTCATGTGTCCTCATGTGTCTTCATGTCTTCCATGTGTCCTCATGTCTCATGTCTCCTCATGTCTCCTCATGTGTCCTCATGTCTCATGTGTCCTCGTGTGTCCTCGTGTGTCCTCATGTGTCCTCATGTCTCCTCATGTGTCTTCATGTCTCATGTGTCCTCATGTCTCCTCATGTGTCCTCATGTCTCCTCATGTGTCCTCGTGTGTACTCATGTCTCCTCATGTGTCCTCATGTCTCATGTCTCCTCATGTGTCCTCGTGTGTACTCATGTCTCCTCATGTGTCCTCATGTCTCCTCATGTGTACTCATGTCTCATGTCTCCTCATGTGTCCTCGTGTGTACTCAAGTCTCCTCATGTGTCCTTGTGTGTCCTCATGTCTCCTCATGTGTCTTCATGTCTCATGTGTCCTCATGTCTCCTCATGTGTCCACATGTCTCATGTCTCCTCATGTGTCCTCGTGTGTACTCATGTCTCCTCATGTGTCCTTGTGTGTCCTCATGTCTCCTCATGTGTCTTCATGTCTCATGTGTCCTCATGTCTCCTCATGTGTCCTCATGTCTCATGTCTCCTCATGTGTCCTCATGTCTCCTCATATGTCCTCGTGTCTCCTCATGTGTCCTCATATGTCCTCATATGTCCTCATGTGTCCTCGTGTCTCATGTGTCCTCATGTGTCCTCATGTCTCCTCATATGTCCTCGTGTCTCCTCATGTGTCCTCATATGTCCTCATATGTCCTCATGTGTCCTCGTGTCTCATGTCTCCTCATATGTCCTCATGTGTCCTCGTTTCTCCTCATATGTCCTCATGTGTCCTCATGTCTCCTCATGTGTCCTCATGTGTTATGTGTCCTCGTGTCTCCTCATGTGTCCTTGTGTCTCCTCATGTGTCCTCGTGTGTCCTCATGTCTCCTCATGTCTCCTCATGTGTCTTCATGTCTCATGTGTCCTCATGTCTCCTCATGTGTCCTCATGTCTCCTCATGTGTTCTCATGTGTCCTCATGTCTCCTCATGTGTACTCATGTCTCATATCTCCTCATGTGTCCTCGTGTGTACTCATGTCTCCTAATGTGTCCTTGTGTGTCCTCATGTCTCCTCATGTGTCCTCATGTCTCCTCATGTGTCCTCATGTCTCATGTCTCCTCATGTATCCTCGTGTGTACTCATGTCTCCTCATGTGTCCTTGTGTGTCCTCATGTCTCCTCATGTGTCTTCATGTCTCATGTGTCCTCATGTCTCCTCATGTGTCCTCAAGTCTCATGTCTCCTCATGTGTCCTCGTGTGTACTCATGTCTCCTCATGTGTCCTCATGTCTCCTCATATGTCCTTGTGTCTCCTCATGTGTCCTCATATGTCCTCATATGTCCTCATGTGTCCTCGTGTCTCATGTGTCCTCATGTGTCCTCATGTGTCCTCATTTGTCTTGTGTCCTCGTGTCTCATTTGTCCTCATGTGTCATGTGTCCTCGTGTCTCCTCATGCGTCCTCGTGTCTCCTCATTTGTCCTCATGTGTCATGTGTCCTCGTTTCTCCTCATATGTCCTCATGTGTCCTCATGTCTCCTCATGTGTCCTCATGTGTCATGTGTCCTCGTGTCTCCTCATGTGTCCTTGTGTCTCCTCATGTGTCCTCATGTGTCCTCATGTGTCTTCATGTCTCTTGTGTCCTCATGTGTTCTCATGTCTCCTCATGTGACCTCATGTGACCTCATGTCTCCTCATGTGTCTTCATGTCTCATGTGTCCTCATGTCTCCTCATGTGTCCTCATGTGTCCTCATGTCTCCTCATGTTTTCTCATGTGTCCTCATGTCTCCTCATGTGTACTCATGTCTCATGTCTCCTCATGTGTCCTCGTGTGTACTCATGTCTCCTCATGTGTCCTTGTGTGTCCTCAAGTCTCCTCATGTGTCTTCATGTCTCATGTGTCCTCATGTCTCCTCATGTGTCCTCATGTGTCTTCATGTCTCATGTGTCCCCATGTCTCCTCATGTGTCCTCATGTGTCCTCATTTCTCCTCATGTGTCCTTGAGTGTCCTCATGTGTCCTCATGTCTCCTCATGTCTCCTCATGTGTCCTCATGTGTCTTCATGTCTCATGTGTCCTCATGTGTCCTCATGTCTCCTCATGTGTTCTCATGTGTCCTCATGTCTCCTCATGTGTCCTCGTGTGTCCTCATGTCTCCTCATGTGTTCTCATGTCTCCTCATGTGTCCTCATGTGTCTTCATGTCTCATGTGTCCTCATGTGTCCTCATGTCTCATGCGTCCTCATGTGTCGTCATGTGTTCTCATGTGTCCTCATGTCTCCTCATGTGTCTTCATGTCTCATGTCTCCTCATGTGTCCTCATGTCTCCTCATGTGTCCTCATGTCTCGTGTGTCCTCGTGTGTCCTCGTGTGTCCTCGTGTGTCCTCATGTGTCCTCATGTCTCCTCATGTGTCTTCATGTCTCATGCGTCCTCATGTCTCCATGTGTCCTCGTGTGTACTCATGTCTCCTCATGTGTCCTCATGTCTCCTCGTGTGTCCTCGTGTGTCCTCATGTCTCCTCATGTGTCCTCGTGTGTACTCATGTCTCCTCATGTGTCCTCATGTCTACTCGTGTGTCCTCGTGTGTCCTCATGTGTCCTCATGTCTCCTCATGTGTCCTCATGTGTCTTCATGTCTCATGTGTCCTCATGTGTCCTCGTGTCTCATGCGTCCTCATGTGTTCTCATGTGTCCTCATGTCTCCTCATGTGTCTTCATATCTCATGTCTCCTCATGTGTCCTCATTTCTCCTCATGTGTCCTCATGTCTCATGTGTCCTCGTGTGTCCTCGTGTGTCCTCATGTCTCCTCATGTGTCTTCATGTCTCATGTGTCCTCATGTCTCCTCATGTGTCCTCATGTGTCCTCATGTCTCCTCATGTGTACTCATGTCTCATGTCTCCTCATGTGTCCTCGTGTGTCTTCATGTCTCATGTGTCCTCATGTCTCCTCATGTGTCCTCGTGTGTACTCATGTCTCCTCATGTGTCCTCATGTGTCCTCATGTCTCCTCATGTCTCCTCATGTCTCATGTGTCCTCGTGTGTCCTCATGTGTCCTCATGTGTCCTCATGTGTCCTCATGTCTCCTCATGTGTTCTCATGTCTCCTCATGTGTCCTTGTGTGTCCTCGTGTGTCCTCATGTGTCCTCATGTCTCCTCAAGTGTCTTCATGTCTCATGTGTCCTCATGTGTCCTCATGTCTCATGCGTCCTCATGTGTCCTCATGTGTTCTCATGTGTCCTCATGTCTCCTCATGTGTCCTCATGTCTCATGTCTCCTCATGTGTCCTCATGTCTCCTCATGTGTCCTCATGTCTCATGTGTCCTCGTGTGTCCTCGTGTGTCCTCATGTGTCCTCATGTCTCCTCATGTGTCTTCATATCTCATGTGTCCTCATGTCTCCTCATGTCTCCTCATGTGTCCTCATGTCTCCTCATGTGTTCTCATGTCTCCTCATGTGTCCTCGTGTGTCCTCATGTGTCCTCATGTCTCCTCATGTGTCTTCATGTCTCATGTGTCCTCTTGTCTCCTCATGTGTCCTCATGTCTCCTCGTGTGTCCTCATGTGTCCTCATGTCTCCTCATGTGTCTTCATGTCTCATGTGTCCTCATGTGTCCTCATGTCTCCTCATGTGTCCTCATGTCTCCTCATGTGTCCTCATGTGTCCTCATATGTCCTCATGTGTCCTCATGTCTCCGCATATGTCCTCGTGTCTCCTCATGTGTCCTCATATGTCCTCATATGTCCTCATGTGTCCTCGTGTGTCATGTGTCCTCATGTCTCCTCATGTCTCCTCATGTGTCCTCATGTGTCTTGTGTCCTCGTGTCTCATGTGTCCTCATGTGTCATGTGTCCTCGTGTCTCCTCATGTGTCCTCGTGTCTCCTCATGTGTCCTCATATGTCCTCATGTCTCCTCATATGTCCTCATGTGTCCTCGTGTCTCCTCTTGTGTCCTCATTTGTCCTCATTTGTCATGTGTCCTCGTGTCTCCTCATATGTCCTCATGTGTCCTCATGTCTCCTCATATGTCCTCATGTGTCATGTGTCCTCGTGTCTCCTCATGTGTCCTTGTGTCTCCTCATGTGTCTTCATGTCTCATGTGTCCTCATGTGTCCTCATGTCTCCTCATGTGTCCTCATGTGTCCTCATGTGTTCTCATGTCTCCTCATGTGTCCTCATGTGTCCTCATGTCTCCTCATGTGTTCTCATGTCTCCTCATGTTTTCTCATGTGTCCTCATGTGTCTTCATGTCTCCTCATGTCTCCTCATGTGTCCTCATGTCTCATGTCTCCTCATGTGTCCTCATGTCTCATGTGTCCTCGTGTGTCCTCATGTGTCCTCATGTCTCCTCATGTGTCTTCATGTCTCATGTGTCCTCATGTCTCCTCATGTGTCCTCATGTCTCCTCATGTGTTCTCATGTGTCCTCATGTCTCCTCATGTGTACTCATGTCTCATGTCTCCTCATGTGTCCTCGTGTGTACTCATGTCTCCTCATGTGTCCTTGTGTGTCCTCATGTCTCCTCATGTGTCTTCATGTCTCATGTGTCCTCATGTCTCATGTGTCCTCATGTCTCCTCATGTGTCTTCATGTCTCATGTGTCCTCATGTCTCATGTCTCCTCATGTGTCCTCGTGTGTACTCATGTGTCCTCGTGTGTACTCATGTCTCCTCATGTGTCCTCATATGTCCTCATGTGTCCTCATGTCTCCTCATGTGTCCTCATGTGTCATGTGTCCTCGTGTCTCCTCATGTGTCCTTGTGTCTCCTCATGTGTCCTCATGTGTCATCATGTCTCATGTGTCCTCATGTGTCCTCATGTGTTCTCATGTCTCCTCATGTGTCCTCATGTCTCCTCATGTGTCCTCATGTCTCATGTCTCCTCATGTGTCCTCATGTCTCCTTGTGTGTCCTCGTGTGTCCTCATGTGTCCTCATGTGTCCTCATGTGTCCTCATGTGTCCTCATGTCTCCTCATGTGTCTTAATGTCTCATGTGTCCTCATGTCTCCTCATGTGTCCTCATGTCTCCTCATGTGTTCTCATGTGTCCTCATGTCTCCTCATGTGTTCTCATGTCTCCTCATGTGTCCTTGTGTGTCCTCGTGTGTCCTCATGTGTCCTCATGTCTCCTCATGTGTCTTCATGTCTCATGTGTCCTCTTGTCTCATGTCTCCTCATGTGTCCTCATGTGTCCTCATGTCTCCTCATGTGTCCTCATGTGTCATGTGTTCTCGTGTCTCCTCATGTGTCCTCATGTGTCCTCGTGTCTCCTCATGTGTCCTTGTGTCTCCTCATGTGTCTTCATGTCTCATGTGTACTAATGTGTTCTCATGTCTCCTCATGTGTCCTCATGTCTCCTCATGTGTCCTCATGTGTCCTCATGTCTCCTCATGTGTCTTCATGTCTCATGTGTCCTCATGTCTCCTCATGTGTCCTTGAGTGTCCTCATGTGTCCTCATGTCTCCTCATGTGTCCTCATGTGTCCTCATGTGTCTTCATGTCTCATGTGTCCTCATGTCTCATGCGTCCTCATGTCTCCTCATGTGTCCTCATGTCTCCTCATGTGTCCTCATGTGTCTTCATGTCTCATGTCTCCTCATGTGTCCTCATGTCTCCTCATGTGTCCTAATGTGTCTTCATGTCTCATGTCTCCTCATGTGTCCTCATGTCTCATGTGTCCTCGTGTGTCCTCGTGTGTCCTCGTGTGTCCTCATGTGTCCTCATGTCTCCTCATGTGTCCTCATGTGTCTTAATGTCTCATGTCTCCTCATGTGTCCTCGTGTGTACTCATGTCTCCTCATGTGTCCTCATGTCTCCTTGTGTGTCCTCGTGTGTCCTCATGTGTCCTCATGTCTCCTCATGTGTCTTCATGTCTCATGTGTCCTCATGTGTCCTCATGTCTCCTCATGTGTTCTCATGTCTCCTCATGTGTCCTTGTGTGTCCTCGTGTGTCCTCATGTCTCCTCATGTGTCTTCATGTCTCATGTGTCCTCTTGTCTCCTCATGTCTCCTCATGTGTCCTCATGTGTCCTCATGTGTCCTCATGTCTCCTCATGTGTCCTCATGTCTCCTCATGTGTCCTCATGTGTCATGTGTTCTCGTGTCTCCTCATGTGTCCTTGTGTCTCCCATGTGTCCTCATGTGTCTTCATGTCTCATGTGTCCTCATGTGTCCTCATGTGTCCTCATGTGTCCTCATGAGTCCTCATATGTTCTCATGTCTCCTCATGTGTCTTCATGTCTCATGTGTCCTCATGTCTCCTCATGTGTCCTCATGTCTTCTCATGTGTTCTCATGTGTCCTCATGTCTACTCATGTCTCCTCGTGTGTACTCATGTCTCCTCGTGTGTACTCATGTCTCCTCATGTGTCCTCATGTCTCCTCATGTGTCCTTGTGTGTCTTCATGTCTCATGTGTCCTCATGTCTCCTCATGTGTCCTCATGTGTCTTCATGTCTCATGTGTCCTCATGTCTCCTCATGTGTCCTCATGTGTCCTCATGTCTCCTCATGTGTCCTTGAGTGTCCTCATGTGTCCTCATGTCTCCTAATGTGTCCTCATGTGTCCTCATGTGTCTTCATGTCTCATGTGTCCTCATGTCTCATGCGTCCTCATGTCTCCTCATGTGTTCTCATGTCTCGTGTGTCCTCGTGTGTCCTCGTGTGTCCTCGTGTGTCCTCATGTGTCCTCATGTCTCCTCATGTGTCTTAATGTCTCATGTGTCCTCATGTCTCCTCATGTGTCCTCATGTCTCCTTATGTGTTCTCATGTGTCCTCATGTCTCCTCATGTGTACTCATGTCTCCTCATGTGTCCTCGTGTGTACTCATGTCTCCTCATGTGTCCTCATGTCTCCTTGTGTGTCCTCGTGTGTCCTCATGTGTCCTCATGTGTCTTCATGTCTCATGTGTCCTCATGTGTCCTCATGTCTCCTCATGTGTTCTCATGTGTCCTCATGTGTCATGTGTTCTCGTGTCTCCTCATGTGTCCTCATGTGTCCTCGTGTCTCCTCATGTGTCCTTGTGTCTCCTCATGTGTCTTCATGTCTCATGTGTCCTCATGTGTCCTCATGTGTTCTCATGTCTCCTCATGTGTCCTCATGTCTCCTCATGTGTCCTCATGTCTCATGTCTCCTCATGTGTCCTCATGTCTCATTTCTCCTCATGTGTCCTCGTGTGTACTCATGTCTCCTCATGTGTCCTTGTGTGTCCTCAAGTCTCCTCATGTGTCTTCATGTCTCATGTGTCCTCATGTCTCCTCATGTGTCCTCATGTGTCTTCATGTCTCATGTGTCCTCATGTCTCCTCATGTGTCCTCATGTGTCCTCATGTCTCCTTGAGTGTCCTCATGTGTCCTCATGTGTCCTCATGTGTCTTCATGTCTCATGTGTCCTCATGTCTCCTCATGTGTCCTCATGTCTCCTCATGTGTCCTTGAGTGTCCTCATGTGTCCTCATGTGTCCTCATGTCTCCTCATGTGTCCTCATGTGTCTTCATGTCTCATGTGTCCTCATGTCTCATGCGTCCTCATGTCTCCTCATGTGTCCTCATGTCTCCTCATGTGTCCTCATGTGTCTTCATGTCTCATGTCTCCTCATGTGTCCTCATGTCTCCATGTGTCCTAATGTGTCTTCATGTCTCATGTCTCCTCATGTGTCCTCCTGTCTCATGTGTCCTCGTGTGTCCTCGTGTGTCCTCGTGTGTCCTCATGTGTCCTCATGTGTCCTCATGTCTCCTCATGTGTCTTAATGTCTCATGTGTCCTCATGTCTCCTCATGTGTCCTCATGTCTCCTCATGTGTTCTCATGTCTCCTCATGTGTCCTCGTGTGTACTCATGTCTCCTCATGTGTCCTCATGTCTCCTTGTGTGTCCTCGTGTGTCCTCATGTCTCCTCATGTGTCTTCATGTCTCATGTGTCCTCATGTGTCCTCATGTCTCCTCATGTGTTCTCATGTCTCCTCATGTGTCTCGTGTGTCCTCATGTGTCCTCATGTCTCCTCATGTGTCTTCATGTCTCATGTGTCCTCTTGTCTCCTCATGTCTCCTCATGTCTCCTCATGTGTCCTCATGTGTCCTCATGTGTCCTCATGTCTCCTCATGTGTCCTCATGTGTCATGTGTTCTCGTGTCTCCTCATGTGTCCTTGTGTCTCCCATGTGTCCTCATGTGTCTTCATGTCTCATGTGTCCTCATGTGTCCTCATGTGTCCTCATGTCTCCTCATGTGTCCTCATGAGTCCTCATGTGTTCTCATGTCTCCTCATGTGTCTTCATGTCTCATGTGTCCTCATATCTCCTCATGTGTCCTCATGTCTTCTCATGTGTTCTCATGTGTCCTCATGTCTACTCATGTCTCCTCATGTGTCCTCGTGTGTACTCATGTCTCCTCGTGTGTACTCATGTCTCCTCATGTGTCCTCATGTCTCCTCATGTGTCCTTGTGTGTCC